>NC_088331.1:20510000-20810000 GCF_036884655.1 Musa acuminata AAA Group
GGTGATTCCAAATTGATTGACTTATTCAAGTTAGTTTAACCTAAATTGAACTTAATCTAATCCAAATTATACTAGTCTAGGGTGGTTCCAGACCAGTTAAATAAGAATTAGAGATCGGTTCAGTTAGGTCCTAGTAAATTGAGTTCAATTGGATCAATTGAACTAGAGTTCAAGTCAATTGAGGGCTAATTTGTATTATTTGGTATTGATGTTATTTGAAAGAAATGTTTAAATATGTTATTTCATCCCTATATGGACATGACTAGTGTGAGATTATGTTATTTCCCTACCAAGGGCAGGTAGGGTGATTCCCTTCGGGGATTAGCGGGCCGTCAGACGTGGCAGCTGGACGGTTCCTCCATCCGCTTTTGGGGGAGTGCTCCTTCGGGTATTTGATATACGCCAATGGGATGATTGATTGAATTTTGGTCATGTATTTATCTTGATTTGACTTTTGGGGTTCCTACTCAGCGTGCTGAATTTTCTTTGTTTTTGATTTTCAGAGCAGCCTCCCTCTAGTACTAAATCAGATTCCAATGGAGAGCGGACCTTCCTCTACCGCTAGGTAGAGCCACTAGGATGACTCTTGAAGTTAACATCACTATGCTTACTTTTCTATTTGTAATTTGATGAATAAATGAATTATAATAAATGGTTATAGATGATGAATAAAATGATGTTTATCTATTTGGCCTATGTGGAAATAAATAAATAAATAAATAATTCAGGATGTGACATCTTTTTATGGTATCAGAGCCAGGTTTAGGGCCTGTAGGTATATTAGGTCCCTTGATTGATTCTAACCGATGATTATCTTTAACCTATTATAGGAGTAATGGAGCCAATTCCAGAGATTAGTGGTCCTATCACTCGGGGTGCTTATGGTCGCAATGCTATTGGTCTACACACTCGAAGAGGTGTTCAAACAAATAATAACTTGGAAGCTCCACGCATCGTAGAGCAAACCCAATCCTCACGTACACCTGTCACTGATTATAGACCAGCTTCTCCGACTTCGCAGAATGCCCCTCATGCCCCAGCACCCGTCAATGCTCAAGATAATGTACACGGAGCCCTTAATGCTATTAGAGGATATTTTGAGCGTCAAGAGGAACGAGATGAAATTCCACGGGGTAGCAATAATACTTTAGATCACTTTAAGAGATTAGGACCACCAGTTTTTGAAGGCAAGCCGGATCCAATCTTTGCTGAACGTTGGATTCGTCAAGTGGAAAAGACATTCGAAGCTATCGAATGTAGGGAAAATCAGAAAGTGCCTTTTGCTTCTTTCATTTTGGAAGGGAAGGCAAACACTTGGTGGACCTCAAAAAGGAGGATGTTAGAGGCTGGAGGTAATGTGGTAACTTGGGAGCAATTTAAAGATGCATTTTATGAGCAGTTCTTTCCTGATTCAGTTCGCTTTGAGAAACAACAAGAGTTCCTTAGCATCCACCAAGGAAATAGAACTGTAATGGAATATGATCATCATTTCACTGAGTTGGCTCAGTTCTCTCCACATATTGCTTTTAATGAAAGTCAAAGAGCCCGTCATTTTGAGAGGGGACTTTGATCATC
The DNA here is from genome assembly GCF_036884655.1 of Musa acuminata AAA Group. Lineage (NCBI taxonomy): Eukaryota > Viridiplantae > Streptophyta > Magnoliopsida > Zingiberales > Musaceae > Musa > Musa acuminata. Next base: position 20,511,576 of record NC_088331.1, read on the forward strand.
AATTAGAAAGTCTGTTGCAGTACTGATTTTACCAACATATGCTGAAGTGTTAAATCGAGCTTTGGTAGTAGAGAAATTAGATAATGAATTACAACAAACAAATGATCGAAAGCGACCTTTTAATGCTGCACCATTTACGTACGGGGGATCACATTCTGGACCCTCAAAGAAAGGAAAAGGCAAACAGTTCGGGCATCAACAAGGAGGAGCTCCTAGCAATCAAGTTGTTATAAGATGTTATTTTTGTGGGAAGACAGATCATGTTTCCACCTCATGCCCCATGGGACAACGCGTATGTTTTTATTGTCAACGACCCGGGCACATGTCGAAGGATTGCCCATGGAAGCAACATCAACGCGAAACTCCACCCCAAACAATTAGACAACAACAGTTACGACTGAGAGAGGAAGGACAGGCAAGAGTCTACGCACTGACTCACCAAGATGCTGAAGCCTCGGGATCTATTATTAAAGGTATCATCACACTCTGTGGTATGCCAGCATCTGTGCTTATTGATTCAGGTTCTACGCATTCTTTTATATCACCTTGTTTTGCTATGAAACTACATAAGAATCGTGAGACAATGAATAATACATTAATGGTAGTAACACCAATTGGAAACTCTTTGATAGTTGATCAAATATATAGAAACTATGTTATTACAATTGAAAGTCATGATTTGCTAGTAGATCTTATTCTACTAGAATTTCAAGATTTCGATGTTATCTTGGGTATGGATTGGCTTTCCGCATACCATGCAAGTGTCGATTGTTTTCAGAAGACTGTTACTTTCTCACCTCTAGATCAACCACCTTTCAAGTTCATTGGGATTCAAGAAAAGTTCCCTTCTATTATTTCAGCTTTGAGTGCTACCCGACTATTACTGAAAGGATGTTAGGGATACTTGGCCTTTATTTCTGGAGAAGAATCTAAGAAGCCAGTATTAAAGGACATCCCCATTGTACTGGATTTTTTAAATGTTTTTCATGAAGATCTACTTGCACTGCCACCAAATAAACAGATTGAATTTACAATTGATCTTCTACCTGGTACTGCACCTATTTCTAAACCTCCATATAGAATGGCACCAATTGAGTTGGAGGAGTTAAAGAAACAGATCCAAGAGCTTTTGGACAAGGGTTTTATTCGACCTAGTGTATCACCTTGGGGTGCCCCTGTCCTATTTGTGAAGAAGAAAGATGGATCTATGCGACTATACATCGATTATAGACAACTCAACCAAGTGACCATAAAGAATAAATATCCTCTTCCTCGAATAGATGACCTGTTTGATCAACTTCAAGGTACTCAGGTATACTCAAAGATTGATTTGAGATCCGGGTATCATCAACTAAAGATAAGGGAAGGAGACATACAGAAAACTGCCTTTAGAACAAGATATGGTCATTATGAATTCTTAGTAATGCCTTTTGGACTCATAAATGCACCAACTGCCTTCATGGATCTCATGAATAGAGTGTTCCACCCTTATCTCGATAAATTTATAATTGTGTTTATTGATGATATCTTGATCTACTCCAAAAGCATAGCAGAGCATGAACACCATCTTAAGACAGTTCTGGAAGTCCTAAGGCAAGAGAAACTATATGCCAAGTTAAGTAAGTATAACTTTTGGCTCAATGAAATTATGTTTCTCGGTCATGTAATTTCGAGCGCTGGCATATCTGTTGACCCTCACAAGATTGAAGCTGTGATAAAATGGAAGTAGCCTTCTAATGTTTCAGAGATTAGAAGCTTCTTGGGTTTGGCTGGATACTATAGAAGATTCGTAGAAGGCTTTTCAAAAATAGCAGCACCATTGACCAAGTTGACACAAAAGAACATAAAATTCATGTGGGATGATAAATGTCAACAAAGTTTTCAAGAATTGAAGAAGAAATTAACCAGTGCTCTTATCTTGGTGATTCCTTCAGGGGGAGAAGGTTTTATAGTGTATAGTGATGCCTCACTACAAGGGCTTGGTTGCGTTCTAATACAAAACGAGAGGGTAGTTGCTTATGCATCGAGACAATTAAAGCCTCATGAAAAGAACTATCCTACTCATGACTTAGAACTAGTAGTTATCATTTTTGCACTGAAAATTTGGAGGCATTATCTATATGGACAAACTTTCGAAATCTTCATAGATCATAAGAGTCTCAAATATATTTTCACACAGAAAGATTTAAATATGAGACAAAGAAGGTGGTTGGACTTTCTAAAGGATTATGATTTTAATATCAACTACCATCCTGGGAAAGCTAATGTAGTTGCTGATGCCTTAAGCAGAAATACCTACAATCTTGTAGCCTATATGAATATTCAAAGGAATTCTATGATAACGGAGTTAGCAGACTTAAAAACTTAAACTTTTATCGGAGACAAATAAAGGTTTTCTTGTGTGTTTGATGGCACAATCATTTTTGGTGGAAAGGGTTAAAGAAGGTTAAAAGGAAGATACATATCTTCAAATGATAGTTAAGGAAATAGCTCAATAATCTAGACCTGAATTCCTCCAAGCCGAAGATGGTTCTATTACATTCCACAATCGACTTTGTGTTCCCGAAAGTCATCCAGCAAAGATGCAATTATTAGAGGAGGCACATAGATCAAAATTTAATATCCATCCCAGGACTACTAAGATGTATCGAGATTTACGCCAAAACTATTGGTGGCGTGGTATGAAGAGAGATATAGCAGAGTTTGTTTCTAAATGTCTGATATGTCAACAGGTGAAGATAGAACATCGAGTACCTGCGGTAAAGTTGCAAATGATTTCGATTACTGAATGGAAGTGGGAGCAAGTCACTATGGATTTTGTGACAGGATTACCCAAGACTGTGAAAGGATATGACGAAATTTGGGTAATAGTCGACAGACTTACTAAATCTGCTCACTTCCTTCCTATTAACAAGAAGTATTCATTGGATAAACTAGCAAGCTTATATATTAAGGAAATCATTTGATATCATGGGGTGCCAGTTAGCATTATCTCAGATAGAGATCCAAGATTCACCTCTAAATTTTGGGGAAGTCTACAAAAATCTTTGGGCATGCAGTTAAAATTTAGTACAGCTTTTCACCCTCAAACTGATGGCTAATCTGAAAGGACAATACAAACTCTTGAAGATCTCTTAAGAGCATGTGCTTTAGACTTTGGTGGGAGTTGAGATATGCACTTGTATCTAATTGAGTTTTCTTATAATAATAGTTACCACTCTAGCATACAGATGGCTCCATTTGAAGCTCTTTATGGAAGAAAGTGCAGATCACCTATATATTGGGATGAGGTGGGAGAACGAAAGCTTTTGGGGCCTCAATTAATTCAAAAAGATGCTGATAATATTCGAATTATATGCCAAAGATTATTAACAGCTTAAAGTTGTCAGAAAAGTTATGCAGATCGAAGGCGAAGAGATCTAGAGTTCGAAGTTAGTGAGCACGTCTTCTTAAAGGTGTCGCCAACCAAGGGAGTTATGAGGTTTGGTCAAAGGGAAAATTAGCCCCAAGATTTATTGGCCCATTTGAGATCTTACAAAAGGTTGGGCCTGTAGCATACAGATTAGCATTGCCCCCGGCTTTGGCTAGCATCCATGATGTATTCCACGTGTCAATGCTTCGAAAATATATCAGGGATCCATCACATGTCATATCTTACCAACCTCTACAATTACGAGATGATGCCACTTTTAGAGAACAACCAACCCAGATTTTGGAAAGAAAAGAACATGTTCTAAGGAACAAAATTATACTTTTGGTAAAGATTTGTTGGCAACACCATTCAGACCAAGAGGCAACATGGGAAAGAGAAGAAGATATACGAGAGCAGTATCCTCATCTATTCTATTAAGGTAAGTTAAATTTGGGGACCAAATTTTCTATAGTAGGGGAGAGATGTAATCACATCAAATATTTAAGTTAGGAATTGATTTTCTTTCCTTATTATTATAATTTAAGGAAATCCTAATCTACTTCCTTGTTTGTTGATATGAATTAAGGAAATAACTAGTAAGTATTCCAAATATGATGATATCATATTTGTTAGTATATTAAATGAAAATAATTTATATTAAATAAATATAAAAATTAAAATTTATTTCCCTTAATAGAGGCTCACCTCCTCCTATTTAAAGGGGAGGGATCTCTCTCCTTCGTTCCCCACCTAGTCGAGCCTAGCAACGGGAGGAACGAGGAGTTACACCATGTTGACAAGAGAACGAGGAGTTACACATTGTTAACAAGAGAACGAGGAGTTATACCATGTTGACAAGAGGTAGGTTTCCCTGCCTTTCTTAAATTTAAAAGTTTTAATTTTTATTTTGATTCTTTGAATGTTGAAAGCTTGTAGTTTGAAAAAAAAATATTTATCAATTCTTTAAATGTTAAATTTTTTATTATTACATTAAAGTAATCACTTGTATAATGTTGACCCATGATTAAGTTTTTATTGTAGATTTAAAGATGTTAAAAATTTATATGTTTTATCTGATATTTCCTTATGTTACTGGTTATCTTTAATCTTATCTGGATTAAAATATTATTAGATTAAAATATATTATCTAAAATCTTTTGTGATATTTATTAATTTGAAATTTAAAATATACTATTCTGAATGATTTAGAATTTGACTAGAATATGTTGAAATTTTATATGTATTGAAAGCATGATTTTTATGTGAATTTAGAAGGTTATTTCATTATATTAAAGTTTATGTCTTTTAATGTATTATGATTTCCATTTAAATTAGAATGTTTTTTCCTTGTTTTAAAGCTTATCTCCTTATCTATCATTCAATGCATTATTATGTTTTTTTGTTTATATTGCTAATGAATATATGTTGCGGTATGAAATTATATATTATTTGGATTGAAATTGCTCATAGGCCAGGCCCAACTCATAGGGCCAGCTCGTAGGCCAGGCCCAACCCACGGATTAGGCCTTGGCCCGTAGGCTAACCCAGCCTAACCATCATGGGCGGTCACATGCGATGCACATGACCAGTCCATGGGCCAAGGCTGGGCCAGCTTTGTGTGATGCATGCCCAGTCATGTATAATGCACATGACTAGTAGATGAGTTGGCTTAATCTAGCTCAATATTATTGTTGGATTTGAGCCCAAGTATTGATTGAACTAAACTAGGCTTAATTAGTCTAGATCAATTTAGGGTGATTCCAAATTGATTGACTTATTCAAGTTAGTTTAACCTAAATTGAACCTAATCTAATCCAAATTATACTAGTCTAGGGTAGTTCCAGACGAGTTAAATAAAGATTAGAGATCGGTTCAGTTAGATCCTATTAAATTGAGTTCAATTGGATCAATTGAACTAGAGTTCAAGTCAATTGAGGGCTAATTTGTATTATTTGGTATTGATGTTATTTGAAAGAAATGTTTAAATGTGTTATTTCATCCCTATATAGATATGACTAGTGTGAGATTATGTTATTTCCCTACCAAGGGCAGGTAGGGCGATTCCCTTCGGGGATTAGCGGGCCGTCAGACGTGGCGGTTGGACGGTTCCTCCATCCGCTGTTGGGAGGAACGTGTCCCCACTTTGGCGGGTGTGGGACACCACTCCATCCGCTGTTGGGAGTGTGATATGAGTTTGCCTCCATCTGCTGTTGGGAGAACACAAACTCATCCCGTAAGATAAAGCCTCTCCATCCGCTGTTGGGGGAGTGCTCCTTCGGGTATTTGATATACGCCAATGGGATGATTGATTGAATTTTGGTCATGTATTTATCTTGATTTGACTTTTGGGGTTCCTACTCAGCGTTGCTGAATTTTCTTTGTTTTTGATTTTCGTAGCAGCCTCCCTCTAGTACTAAATCGGATTCCAATGGAGAGCGGACCTTCCTCTACCGCTAGGTAGAGCCACTAGGATGACTCTTGAAGTTAACATCACTATGTTTACTTTTCTATTTGTAATTTGATGAATAAATGAATTGTAATAAATGGTTATAGATGATGAATAAAGTGATGTTTATCTATTTGACCTGTGTGGAAATAAATAAATAAATAAATAAAAAATTCAGGATGTGACAAATATATATATATACACGTGTATATATATATACACACATATATATATATACATATATATATATATACATATATATATATATACATATATATATATATATACATATATATATATATATATATACATATATATATACACACACATAAACATATATACATATATATATATATATATATATATATATATATATATATATATATATATATATCAGTGATTTCATAATATTGCTTTTTTTTTTGAACTTTTAGGATAGCATATAATATTTATTAGGTATGAAAGGATAAATATATATATTTTTTGGTTATTAGTGCCATAGTCAGATGAATCAAATCTCCAAAGGCGGTGATTAATCTTTTGAGAGAAATCTGAATCTCTCACGTCGTAAAGAGTTCCCTACGAAACTAGCATGTGGTGTACACCCAACATAGTTACTTAGACACTCAATTCAGCAATTAGATAACCTGAGAAGCTCCTACGCTTAGAAAAAGGAACATCTCCAAAAATATTCTCTTTTCTATAGCTCATATTGACATATTCTCTTTTCTATAGTTCACATTGACATGGCAGTGACAGAGCTTTACATCTGGAGTTTTAATTGACTTGAAATATTAGTCTTATCACCTACTACAAAATATAGTTTATGATTTTAAAAGTAATCTAGTAGAATTATTGGATGTTGAAAAAGTAATCGTAGATCCGATCCTGCCTTCAAATTTAGGAAACAAAAATAAAGATCAAAGGAACTATTGAAGTGACAATGAGCTGGACATTTACGTCTCTTTAGGTCTCAATGTTGCCACAATGTCACTTTTCATTCTTTTTCTTCTAGTTTGAGTTCAAGGTGAGTACAACGAGGGTTCACTAGCTTGAACTTACAGTTGGGGTAGTTGGTGCATTACTGCCACAACATTTGTTCGCCCACCCATTCATCTATCTCTCTCTCTCTCTCTCTGCGAGTGATCAAACAGCACATGCAACCTTCCCCCCCATACTGCACAGGCTGTTACCAACCAGACTTGTAAAACTGGCTCCACGATCACCAGCAAAGTTATAGTGATTGGTGAGAGCTGATCATTTGATGGAGGAACATTAAAGTCCCCCATTGCCTCACCAAGAAAAGTCTTTACTATCTACATGTAAGAACTGCGCAGTTCGATAGAGATGATTGACGGACGGAGGAAGGAGTCTTCTTCATCTCCTACTGTTGCTTCTTTATGAGTTAGATGACTAGGGTTAGGGTTTCAGTCGCTGGAACAGCTCAAGCCTTTTATAACAAGGCATGGCTGCTTATGATGATGCTTTTTCTTGTGGATTCTTTGCGATCAGTACAAGCTGTTCGTTCTCTTCCAAACGGCATCTAAGTTGGAGGCAATGAATCCACCAAAAGTGATGTGAATCCGAACATAACAGTGGATGGTACTTGAGATTTCACCAACGTGATATGAATCCAAACAAAGAGCAAAAGCTGTGAAAGTCATAGGCAAGTGTAGTCTGCAGTGAAGGCGGGCATGAGCTGATCGCAGAACGCAAAAGACATTGGTATTAAATAACCGGAAAGGTGGAGGTGTGGATCTGAAGTTTTGATCACGTACCGTTGAGATGGTAAATTCTTTCATGCCTCCTACATCGAGGAGACAAGTCGGTGCATGAACTATTCATATGAAAAGAAATCAAGGGAGTCTTTAATAGTCCATCCCACCATCAACCATGTTACCACGATCATATCAAGCTCGTTACTGCCCACGCACGTACTGAAGGTGCCGTGATGATGTACAAGGATAAAACACACTGTCGAAGGCACAGCTGAAGGGAGAGATGGCAGATGAGAGTAGTCCATCCCACCATCATCCATGTTACCACGATCATATCAAGCTCGTTACTGCCCACGCACGTACTGAAGGTGCCGTGATGATGTGCAAGGATAAAACACACTGTCGAAGGCACAGCTGAAGGGAGAGACGGCAGATGAGAGTGTCGGGTATTCTCTGCAAATTATCTACCATGTGGTCGTACACTATTCTGATAGGTGAAAGATGTGGGATCGTATTGGAAAGGTGGCTTCATCTCCTTAGATTTAGACATAGAACCCTGAGGTTCTATCTCATTTATCTTTCTCGCTTTGACAGCTTCGTTACTGCCAGGAAGAAGTTGGTGACATCTCTGACGTTGTCTCTATTTGAGATTTGACATGGGTTGCAGTAGATGCAACCTTCGGCATGGGAAGCCGGGGAGAACTGAGATCAGGAAGTGTTAATGGCTGTAAAGGTATCATCGACATCAGACTTGTTCAGCATCGTATTGTTCTCCACCAGTACGTACGTCCTGGACCAAAGCAGAATCGATGCATGCTGCATATAAACCTACAGCCAAAGCACACAAACAAGAAGCGTACCAATTAAATGACGAGATCCCAAGGTTTGAAGAGTAATCACCATTGACTTTTTCTTTTCTTTTTCCATATGTGGCAGATAGGAATTAAGTGATTGTGGTGGAAATTTGATCCATCACTCACATTATCTCTTTAAATTTGAGTCGTTGTTGGAGACCAGTAAGCCTACATAGTGAATCAATTAGTCTGATGCTGGTCACTTGTGAGAGTAATTTAGGGACTAAAACATCCTCTCATCGAGGTTCACATTGATGATATAGAGTCACCTAACTACAACGCTATTTTGGTTATATTCGGTCTGTGATACCAAAATCTGCAATTTCAAACTACAAATCTAAGGAACAATCTATCCGTGATACCAAATTGATAGATAGGATCTTTATCTCAGATCGAGCACAATGTTTCAAGTGAAGAAGCCCTCCAAGAGACAGAACAAAAGAGAGAGAACAGAGAAAAATGTAGAGAGAGAGAGAGAGAGAGAGAGAGAGAGAGAGAGAGAGAGAGAGGGAGACAACTCCAACAGAGAGATATGTTATTGAGAATCATGCTTTATTTTTATATATCATGCACTATGACATGCTTATATATATATATATATATATATATATATATATATATATATATATATATATATATATATATACCCCATAGCGACTATGCTACTACTCACAAAAATCTATCTTTGAGTAGTAATTGAACAAGAGAAGTGGAAGTAAGCGAATGCTTATCCATGCCCTTAATATATGACCCGCAAAATTCCAGAAAATTTTTCCCTTAAATCATCTATCTACCGATGCAATTTAGAGTTTATTCTCCCGAGTTTAATTTCAGTATGAACTGCTACATTTTATTTTCCTGCAAAAGACAGCTATAGTTTTAATCCTATAATCTTAGCCAAATTAGGAGTTGACCTTATTGACCCACCAAACTTTTTTTGCTGAAACAAGGTTACACACTTGATGGACACGTATAAACGTTGGGCATACTATAAATTACTAAAAGAAATCATCAACTTACAAAAATATTGAAATTTATTAAATAAATTCTACCAACTTTTTTGTCCATCAATCTTAACTATTTTTTTTTAGTTAGTTTTTTTCTCTTATTTTTTAAAAACATATATATTATATATATAATCTTACTTTTATTTAGATATATTTTAACTATAATTATATTATAACTATAATTTTTTAGTTTTGGAGGTTTATTTCTGTAACTCAAGTTTCGAATCAAATTTATTAAGTTCTCATCAGTTAAAATAATATCATCAATAAATAAAATATTTCTTTATGTAATTACTAATCCATCAGTAATGTTATATATATATATATTTCAGAATCCACTTAGAACTTTGGTTTGAGTCCAAAGTGATAACATCAATATGGATAGGATTCGGATGGCAACAACCGAACGTAGTTTGCACGTGGAATACGATCTTAAACGTCATTCTCATCATCAATACGGGACGCTGTCGCTAAGTTCACAAGAGAGAGTCAGTCAATCTGCCATGAGACAATTCAAGCTAGAGCATATTAGACGTCACTGTATGATCCCCATGACCCCTGATGTTGATGCTTAATTTGAATGTGGATTAGACTATCGAGTGTCATTCTCATCATCAATAGATATGCTGCCACCGATCTCACATGAATTGATCATCAAATACCAAACTATGTGTATGTATACGTTGTAGAGCGGAAGGTGCAGCAGTAAAAGCGTCTACCAAACACTCGAAGGAGTAGATGGAGTGAATCAATTTAGGCTTTCAGGGCCACGGCGGTCCCTGTCGTCCTCCTCCATGACCTTTACTAGTTGGCAGGGGAAGGTGAAACGAGCCCTTGGCTCATCCTATATAAAGCCATCCACCCCCCGTGCTCTTCAGCCTCAACTTCGCACATCAGTCCTCCACGACCATGGCCGAGCCCCGAGGTCTTCTCTTCGCCCTCCTCCTCAGCCTAGTTGCAGCAGGGACACTGCCATCGTCGTCCTTGGCAACTCGTGCTTTCTTTGTGTTTGGGGACTCCCTGGTCGACAATGGCAACAACAACTACTTGGCAACCACAGCACGAGCCGATGAACCTCCGTACGGCATCGACACCCCATCTCACCGTGCTACAGGCCGATTCTCTAACGCGAAGAATGTCCCCGACATTGTCAGTTAAGTCGTCTTCTCCATGCTCACACTCATCCCGAGTGCATGCACATCCAAAACTCGGTCCTCTCATCTCTCTATAATTTCTCCGGTGTGTCTCATCAGGTGAATACCTCGGAGCTGAACCCACGTTGCCATACTTGAGCCCTCAGCTCGACGGAGAGAAGCTTCTGGTGGGTGCAAATTTCGCGTCGGCAGGGATCGGGATTCTCAACGACACCGGCTTCCAGTTTGTGAGTCTCGTCTCGCAGTCGACGAGGAGGGATCCACTTCAGTGGTCACTGATGTGCGCGCTCGTGTGTGTGCGTGTGTGTATGTGTTTGCAGGCCAACATAATTAGGATCAACAAGCAGCTGCATTACTTCGAGCAGTACCAGGGGAGGCTAAGCTCCTTGATCGGTGCGGAACGGACGAAGAAGCTCGTCAACGAGGGACTGGTTCTGATAACACTGGGAGGAAATGACTTCGTCAACAACTATTACCTCGTGCCTTACTCTGTCAGATCTCGAGAGTTCTCCCTGCCTGATTACATCCGTTATCTCATCTCGGAGTACAAGAAGATCCTCATGGTATGTATGCAACCTTTCGCTCTCTCCCTTCCTCCCTCCCTCTAAGTTTCTGTCGTTGTGACAATGCAGAAGCTCTACGATCTGGGTTGCCGACGATTCCTGGTCACCGGAATCGGGCCACTGGGTTGCGTGCCTGCTATACTAGCGACGAGGAGCAGGTCGGGCGCATGTGACCCGGAGATGCAACGCGTCCCAGACCTGTACAACCCCCAGCTGGTGCAGCTCATGAGCGAACTCAACAGCCAATATGGCGACGACGTCTTCGTTGCCGTCAATGCCTACAAGATGCACATGGACTTCATATCCGACCCCGCAGCATATGGTAATCAAAGAGAAAAGCCAAGTCTAGTGCGGTGTTCATCATCTGAAGACCAACAACACTCAAGCTGTAGTACTGATCATGCATGTGTTTGATTTGGCAGGCTTCGTCACATCGAAGGTGGCATGCTGCGGTCAAGGACCTTACAACGGACTGGGTCTGTGCACGGTTCTCTCGAATCTCTGCCCCAACAGGAACATCTATGCGTTTTGGGATGCATACCATCCTACCGAGAAAGCCAACCGGATCATCGTGGGCCAGTTCATGACGGGATCCAACGAGTACATGAACCCCATGAACTTGAGCACCATTCTGGCCATGGACGCACGCACCTGAGCTTGCGTCTCTCTCGTCCAGTCCAGTTCGCCTTGTGCTCATCGATCCATCGGCCGCAAGCTTATGCTTCGTTTTCCGAGTTAGCAAGCGTATGATGTCTGTGTAGTTTCTTAGCGGTGGGAGGTTTCATAGATGAGTCATGTGGTTTGATCTATTACCTTTGAAGTTACATGGCATTGTCAGTGAGTCAGCGGTCTAAAGGCGGTTCGATTTGCCAACGCATGTAACACTTAATATTGTGATGGAATTTATGCGTGTGTTTCATCTTTCTTTATGGATTGAAAGTATATTTTTTGTGGAGATGGAGACAAAGATGCAAGTGAAAGATGTCTTCTTCATGATGCTGTTAACCCAAAGAATAAATGCCGGCATGAAAGTAAAAAATTCTATGTTAAACAATATAAACTTATTTGAATTATTCCACCTGTATCAAAAATTCATTCAAAGCATTAATAAATATTTTTTTAATAATAAAAAATAAATCAATTTTTAGGCTAATTATATTATAGATAAATACTTAAAATTGTATGAATGTAACATCCCCATTTATTTCCCACATTGGAGTTGGATTAAGATTTGGCTGGTTGTATTTCTATTAACTAACTTAAAGTTTAAATATTTTAAGCTAATGAATCAGAATTAAATGGTGTTAAGAGTGAACTTAGTATAACAATCAACCTTGAAGCATGGAACTTGTTGGATTCTCCATTACAGATTTTGTAAAATCATAGTCCCTCCATTATCCCAAAGGAATTTATATTTTTCTTAAGTTGATTATGACTCTGATCCAAAATCATAGTCCCTGCAATATCTGGAGCATAGCAAGAAAATACTTTATTTACTTCAAATTTCATCATATAAATTTCATTTTATTTTATTTATTAAAAAAATCATATTTATTAAACTAATTTTATTTATAAATAGTTAAACATCTTCATAAATAATTTCAATTAAAAGTTGTTAGTGTTTTTTAAAGAAATCATATCATTTGTGCAGTAGCTTTGCCCAAAAATTGCTTTAAAAACTATTTTAAAAATTTGTTGAAAATTATAGTCGTAAAATTGTAATATAAAAATGGTTTTTGAAAAATTAGTATTGTAGCTTTACTTAGAAACCCAAAGTTACTTAATGCATGTTTATGAAAACTACTCACTATTTCCTCCTAAAAGAAGTTATTTACTGTAAAAACAAAAAACAAAGAAAACACGGTTATCCAAAAAATATATCTTAATACTTTAAAAAAATAAATATTGTATGTGTGGTAACTCTTTTATATTATTACAGAAGGTCATAACTATTTCCTTTATTTTCTAAAAAAAAAAAGGTTAGAGATAATTTTAGTTTAAGGCAACTAGAAATATGTGAAAATTTTGAATCGGTACATACTAATTAAAAAGGACCAACGGGAATTAGATTAACTATACTGTTTGATCATAATAACTGATAATACCATTCCGTTGCAATTTAATCGTTAGTTGCTAGTCTTTTTGGATTATCATAAGAACAAGCTGTCAAGCATAAATAGATCAATTCTTAAGACCTACATCCGTTAGTGTCTCTATCGAATCGAGGAACGCCTGTTAGATTGTGAGTACCGTAACAATATCGTAAGTGACAGCAATCTACATGAAATCTAATGGAAGACCATCATGATTCATTCATGTATGTCTTGTGAAAAGAATAGAGGACTAAATACAAGTGGAACTCTTTCTTTAATGATACCTTATTACTGGTCCATTAATATCCAAAAAAAAAAATTTGAGATAGAAATTAAAAACAAAAATTTATTTATTTTGAATATGATTATTTATCTTATCATATTCATATTTATTTAATTATATTTAACTCTACCAGATCATACAGAGTATTTGGGACCCGTTCCTATCAATTTTTTATGAGATAAAATTCTTAAAATCTTCTCAAAAGATAGATATTATTTTGAATTTGAAACTCCTCGTAAAATATAAATGTCTCATCTTGCTGCAAGGAATTTCCAAGGCTTTTTTGGAAAGTAATTTAGTAAAAAAACCTACATTACATGTCATCATCAATCTTGATCTCCATATTGTAAATAATTCATCGAAGCTTTTTTTCTTAAGTAATCTTTATATTTTTAGTGAGTATGAATTAATAGTGATCCAAACATCTAAGACCAATTTATAGTTTATAATGAATTCAAAGAGATAATGAGATATGTACAATGAATACTCGATGTTTGTATGTGATGCCCTATGTCTCTTCATGTCATATTTATTTATACCATTGTTGTCCGATGCAAGTATTCCAAATCTTATAACCAGGCCCACTAAATGAATAATTATGATCCATAATTGAAAGCATTAATATACTACTATGATGAAGAAGTACACATATTTGAGCAATAGTTACAAAGTGCCACTAACCCAAGATCTAAAACTTAAAAAAAATAAATAAATCAAAGCAGAAATTAAAAATATTATTTGAGCTTGTCAAAAGACTTAGAAACCTTGATACTCTAGACAGCCCTAGAAATTAAAAATATTATTTGGCCTTTTAGACCTATATACTCTAGACAGCTAGATCGCCTACTTTAGGTCTTTTAGACCTAAATACGGGTAATAGCATACCTTAAACTAGGTTAAGATTATCTTATCTTATCATATTTATATTTATTTCATCTTTTTAAAACTCTACTGCCGTATCTATCAGATTATCTAAGACTCAATTCTCCATGAAATTCTTGAAATCTCCTGAAAACATATTATCATAAACTTCACACTTCCGTTTAAAATAATCATCTTTCGAGAGCGATATTATTCTCTTTATAACTAATAATGTTGTTTGTTTGTAACTAATGAGACGAGGTCGCGTACGTCTCTAAACCAAGACAAAAAGGAGAAGAAGAATTAACTAACTATAATTTTTAGATAATTGCCTGCTAATATTGGATGTGGAATGGGAGGAGGAGAGAGTGCTGATTATTGCGTTGTCACCAAGTACAAGTATTGTAGTTCGTTTTATGGTCGGAAAGAAATCATTCACGGTTTTTGGCTTATGGCGCCCCTGATTCCGGTCCGATCGGGAAAACTGGCGATCGGTTGACTCGTGGATGATTTTTGTAGTGATATCTTGGCCTAATAATTTTTTTGAGGATGAATCTTACTCGTGGTTTGATTCTTGATTTCAGCCCTCTCATCATATTGACATATTTCCAAAGGAAATTATGGTAGCATTTGAAGGTACTAGGCGAACTTTGCTGTCTAAGAGTCGAACCTTTTTATAGAGATTATATAAAAATTCATCTCTTTTATAGAGACTAGGATGTCTTAAAATCCTAGTCTAGTCAACGTCGAGCTTTTTTCTTTACAGGATATTAAGACAGACATACATCCTGTCAACGTCGAACTTTGATCCTTGGACTGACAGACAGGAAAGAGTTTTCAGACACACAGGATCATTATCGGTCGCTTTTCTTTCTATTCGTACATAAAAGTGGAATAGAATAGAACTTCATCATGTATGTATGTGCGTTTTGGGTGCATGTTTGTCTGGTGTTGTGGATTTTTCAGGTTCTAGTTTATGTTATTTGTTCCTAATTATTGTTCAGAGTGGAGGTTCTACAACAAGATTAGTTTCACTAGATTTGACTATACAGCTTATCCTTAACTATATATAGAAGGGCAGAAGCAAATTTAAGGTCTACTTATTTTCTCTTCTGTTTTCTCTTGAATACGGTCTTTCTTTTTTCCATTTAATTTATTTACTTTGTTTAATTTAGAATGGATGAGGTTGCACAAGCTGTTGCAAAACTAATTGGACTAATTTAGAATTGATTTTCTTGCGCATGCAATTGAGGTTTTTAATCATTTATGGTTGGAAGTTTTATTATTGATTTGTTGGCCTACTTCTCTGTCATTTCTGCATGATGAAGCAGCTTTCACCTAATTGGTCTCTAAAAAGTCTTCCTGTTTGCTCAACTATTTTTGGGTTGTTGGTTTTGCTTCATACATATGTTGAAATTTTATGCTTTGCTTATGTTCTTAGTTGAACTGTGTTAGTGTTATTCTTGATCAGATTTCTTCATTGTATTTTACAATCTCATAATGGGTTGAACTCTTGCATGACCGCTGCTGCAGAAAGCATGACTGACTCGTCAACTGATGGTTCAGGTGACTAGCCATGCAATCTCTCTCTCTCTCTCTCTCTCTCTCTCTCTTTCTCGATATATATATATAGAGCTACCTCATTAGTAATTGTAGTTCTGTAAACCACACTAACCTACTAAATTTTTACAGGATATCATTCTTTTCTAGTTTATAACATAAAATTCTGGTTATTCTGAATTGCCAAGATATTAGAGATTAATCATCTATTCATTTTTTGGCATCCATTACTGTTTATTATTTGTAGCCTTGATTGCAACATCACAAGTAAAATACGTTTCTTGATTTTGTAAATCACTCCCTATCTATCTTTCTTTCTAAATTATTATCCCCTACCATTGGCTGACAGTTGTCATCACAGATCAAAAGAATGTTGTTTCAGGATGGTTTTATCCTATATCAGAAATTCGATAAATCATCGGAGATCATTACTGATTATCAGTTGTAGATTTGTTTAGTATGCACTTATTTTTCTTGAGCTGCAAAAATATACATCAAGACCTCCATTGCTAATTAGAATAAAATATAATTTTCTTTCAGGTATGTGGTCAACCTAAATTACATTTTTGTTTTCTTGAGAGATGTGATAGTCTAGCATATCTATATCATCATATAGTGCATAATACTAAAGGGTTTTATTGCATTAGACAAACAAAATTTTCTTTCTGTATACAGTTTCTATACCGATACCACATTATCCAACAGATTACTTGAATTGATACATTCAAATCCTTGGTTTAATGTTAAAGAGGAAACATAAAAAAACAAAATGTATCCTTGTGAATCCATCCAAATATTGTTTTGTACTTCAAGGTTTAAAATATTGGTCAGATATGTATCAATTGATATTTATTGGTTCAACCAATGACATAAACTTTAATAGCCCACAGACCTGATATTTGTTGGGCTGACAGCCTACGGCTAAACCCTAGATTTAATTAGGAAAGAGTAGGGGCTGCAAAATGAAGGTAGAAAAAGGACAGCAGCAAGGGCAAAAATTACTATAGCAACTTGATTCAGAAAGGAGGAGAACAAGATAGTAAAATAAGAGAAAGAAAGGGAAGAAGACAAGGACAATGTAATGAGACTGTTCTCAATCATCCAATAGTGTTTTCATCTCAAGTTAGGTTAGATCTATAGTAAATTCTTGTTGTGATTACTTGGGGAGAATTTAGATATTGTGCACAATGACGTGATCCTCATATCCCAATTATTTTCTTGTGATTGTTGCTAGGGTTTAGGGTAAGAGATTGAGATTTATATATTCATTATTCTCATAGTGGATTATCTCTAGTTTGCCCCATGGTTTTTACCCTTCATTTTAGAGGAGTTTTTCACGTAAATCTTGGTGTCATGTTTGATTGTGATTTCCATTTAATTCTATTTCGTGTTACGGCCTGCTAGTATTTGTTCATATACAAAAGTTATTTCTCTTTATATCCCATCAATTGATTTAATTTTTGTGTTTGAACATGGAGGCCAGTAGTGTTTCTCGCATGATTAGTTTGAATGGAAAAAATTGGATGATATGGAAACCAAGAATGAAAGATATCTTATGCTGCAAAGATTTGTATGGACCTTTGCTGGGGGATAGTGTAAAACCCACAACTATGATAGATGATGAGTAGAAGAGGTTAGATCGAAAAACAGTTGGGTTTATTTTACAGTGGCTTGATGATAGTGTCTTTCACTATGTTTCTACTAAAATTTCTGTATATTCTCTTTGGAAAAAGTTAGAAAGCCTTTATGAAAGAAAAACAACTGGTAACAAAGCTTTCTTGATCAGAAAACTTGTAAACCTGAAATATAGAGAGGGTACTTCTATTGCTGAGCATTTGAAGGAAATGCAGAGTATCACTAACCAGTTATCCTCTATGAAAATTTCTCTTGATGATGAGTTACAGACATTGTTACTTCTTAGTTCATTACCAGAAAGTTGGGAGACACCGGTGGTTTCCCTTAGTAATTCTGCGCTAAATGGTATTGTCACTATGAGTCAAATAACAAGCAGTTTGTTGAATGAGAAGTTGAGAAGATAAAATTTAGCAGCATCTCAGAATGATTCATAGACACTTATCTCAGAGAACAAAGGAATGTTAAAGTCTAGAAGCAATTTACGCATGGGTAGAAGCAAGTTAATATAAAAAAAAGATATTGATTGCTATAACTATGGTGAGAAGGATATTACAAGAATCAATATAAACAACCTAAGAAGAGCAAGAAAAAGGAAAAATAAGTTGAGTCTACATAGTCAAAAGATAATATCCTATAGTGTAGGGTGGTGATTATTTGATTTTGTATCCTTCTGATGATACTTTTGCTAGTCATAAGTAGTGCTCAGTAAGCCAATCATGTGAGTGATGGCACGTGTGACTTGACACAGAATCTTTTTGCTTATTATATTTTGGTATTTATCACTTTGTATTAACTATTGCATATATGCATGTATATATTGTAATGTCCTTGGATTTATGCAATAGAAATCAGATTGTGATGAGATCATGATAATGAGATCGATTCGCCTTTAAACACAGATCCTAAATAATCCTGATCATAAGTTACCCAAGAGGGACATCGAGATAATCGGACAGACTGGTGTACTGTATACCCGTCCATATGATAGATGTAACTGGTCTCATAGCTACTCGTGTGGGGACACTAAGGATACAATATACTTATTGGAGAATGAGTTCACTGATTGATCCGCTTACGGAATGCTGGATGGTTGATGATACCTAATAGTCAGACAACGATTTTATAGTCCCAGTGGTGTATATGGTCTTCAGACTTGAGACACCAAGGATGTCATGTATGAGTGCTCCATTCTTTGATACCGGACTTATAGGTTTGGATATACCAGATTTTGTACAACCGGTCATTGGGAGTGGTAGTCAACCTTATGAAGGCTATTGAGTGTCGATGGAGGATCATCCACTCTCGGTGTCATGAGAGAAATATCCCATACATTCTTGCTTAGAAAAATCCTTGGTTAGGGTCATTCGGATTGAGAGAGAAAGAGTTCTCACGGGGAATCCGATTAGAGTGAGACTCAAGTAGAAATTGTATGGGTTTGTCAGCACCATGCCCGGTATACGGTCTCTAGGATATTAGATGGATGAGAGACTATAGGTACACGGTAACTGAGGATAGATAGGTCCAATGGATTGGATTCCCTTGTATCGTTTGGGGATTGAGGCGTAGTGGCCTAGTACGTCCGTAGTCGATGAGTCGAGTGAATTATTATGAAGATAATAATTCACTAAGCCAGAAGGAGTTCTAATAGGTATGACTCATGGCCAGCTTGATATTGGGCCTAGAGGGTCACACACATATGGTAGACACTACGATGAGTAGAGGTATAGATATAAGATATCCGCCGGAGTCCTTGTCTTATTGAATATCCAATAAGCTCATGAATTATTGGATCCTATGGATGAGATCTAATAAGAGCCCATGAGAAATTATTGGATAGAGATCCACTAATCTAAGAGGCTTGGATAGTTAGATGCAGATCCAATACCCAATAGGGGAGGATCCAGTATGGTTTGACATGAGATCTCTATAAATAAGAGGAATTCAGTAGTTCATAGGCTAAAGCCTTTACTTGCCTCTCCTATTCTCCTCCCCCCTCTCCACCTCAGAGTAGGCCTGGAGTTTTGAGGACCGTCATTGCAACCCTATTGTGTGGATCACCACTATAGAGGCTTGACCTCCTTCACCCTCTCCTATAGATATGCAAGGATTCAGGGATATATGATCTCCCTAGGTGACACAATCTATTCTATATGCAGTTTTAAGTTTTATGGATTTTTGCGCACCAATCTTCGCACGACGACGAACATCTCTTTGGGAATAGGGGATTTTGTTTTCTATTCTTCCGCTGCCCATGTGATGTCACTCCCAAGATTTCCCAACAATTTTTTCTTATGTGTGTCAGGATCTTGAGTGGGTGATTGACACAGGTGCTTCTTATCATGCTACACCACGGAGGGAGTTTTTTGCTACATACAAGCCTGAAAATTTTGGTGTTGTCAAGATGGGCAACTATGGCACGACAGACATTATTGGCATAGGTGATATCCATTTAAAAACCAACCTTAGCTGTAAATTTATGCTTAAGGATGTGAGACATGTGGTTGACTTAAGGCTGAATTTAATTTCAGTTAGAAGACTAGATGATGAAGACTATAATAACAGATTTCACAAAGGGCAATGGAAGCTCAATAAGGGTTCTCTTGTTATAGCTAGTGGAAAGAAATGTCACACCTTATACAGGTTGCAGGCCAAAGCTTGTGGTGAGCAGTTAAATGCTATAGAGAAAGACTTCAACATTGAGTTATGGCATAGGCAATTGGGACACATGAGTGAGAAGGGACTGCAAGCTCTTTCCAAGAGAGAGGTATTGCCATACCTCAGAAATACACATATGAACCCTTGTATTAATTGTTTGGCTGGTAAACAACACAGAGTATCATTTGCTAGTCCTACTATATCTAGAAAAATGTATGCCTTAGATCGTATTTATACAGATGTATGTGGTCCTTTGAGGACAAAAACTCATAGTGGATCTGTTAATGTTCCTAGCATCAATGGTGCACTTTATTTTGTCACTTTTATAGATGATTTTTTTAGGAAAGTTTGGGCCTATGCTATGAAGACTAAAGATCAGGTTATTAATGTCGTTAAAGAGTTTCATGCCAAGGTTGAAAGGGATGTTAGGAAAGGGATCGACACTAAGAGAGGGGGGGGGGGGGGGGGGGGGGAGGGGGGGGGCCGGGGCGGGGGGTGAATTAGTGCAGGGTCAAATCACGTTGGTTACAAAAATTTCTTCGTTTTGAACGATAAAACCAATTTCGAAAATGCTTAACTTTGAAAGCAATAAGAGGAGCATAGCAAGTAATGAGAAGATAGTTTACAATTTAAAGTAAATTACTCAAAGTAAAGCAAACCAGATTTTTATAGTGGTTCGGTCGTCATGACCTACATCCACTCCACTGATTTCTCTTCCGTCGAGGCCATCGGCATCCACTATTAGTCTTCCTTCAATAGGCAAAGACCATCCACCTTTTACAACTCGATTATCCTTTTACTAGGTTTAGGAGATAACCCTTACACCTCGACTTACTCCTCTCTCAAACTATTCTAACACTTAGAACTTTTGAGATGAGTTCACACAAGATTGCAGCAACGTTTCTTTCTATTTTTACTCTCAAGTCTTGTGTTCTTTAACCAGGATGAGAGGGGTATTTATAGGCCTCAAGTTGATTCAAACTTGGAGCCTAAAAACATCTTATCCCGGGTGTCCTAGGTTCGAACGGTACCACCGCCTGTGCTGGGTGGTATCACCGCTAGTGTTAGTCTAACACTAACACTGCACTGGGCGGTACCACCGCCTGGTAACCTGCCACTGGACGGTACCACCGCCTGCAGTCTCTCGGAGGCTGTGTTTGGGCGGTCTAACGGTACCACTGCCTGACACAGTCTCGGAGACTATGCCATGATGGTGTCAACTCTTGGGTCACTTTTTAGGCCTCTTATTGGGCCCAACACAGTCTTTACATGGGCCCAATTGGCCCATAATTGGGTTGGCCCAAATCCAAATCCAATTACGTGCTAACTACGATTCCTAAGACATATTCTAAGCTAAACAAGTCCGTAAGTCTAGTTTCTTCCGGCGAACTTCCGACGATCTCTCGGCAATGTTCCAACGGACTCCCGGTAAGCTCCTGGACTTTACGACAATCTTCTTGGTGAGTTTCGACGAGCTTCTCTGGCAAGCTCCGAGACTTCGCGGTTGGTTCCTGTAGAACTTCCGACAAACATTCGGACTTCCAACGAACTCTCAAACTCCCAACGAAATCGCATCTTTGACTCTGGGACTTCATTTTGCTTCATGCCTTGCTATCGTAGTTAATCTTGCATATGTAAAATACACTCAAATCTAGATAATTAATACTAAGCATTAATCATGTTGTCCAATATGCCATTGGTCCCTCGATGTTTCGTCCGATTCTTCGGTGCATCGTCCTCTCTTGCGGCCTATTGCTCAATCGGCTAGTTAACTCCACAACTCAGATATCCTTGGCATAATATCCGCTCTTCTTGGCCCGACGCCCGAATCCATGGCTCGAAACCTTCTATCGATACGTCGATCGATCCTCCGGCCCGACGTCCAATCTTCTGACATATTTTCCTCCGGCCTAACATGATTCTTCCTGCTTTAGTTATCTCATCCTAATCGAAGCATCCTACATCACTCAAAATATAGATTAACTCATAAACATTTATCAATTGGTTTCATCATCAAAATACGAGATTCAACAATCTCCCCCTTTTTGATGATAATAACCAATTGATGACGGAGTTAACCTTAACTCCCGGAGTTTAAACAAACACCCCCTATCAATATGCCATATTGATAGAACCTTGAATTCAAGCTGAATTCTAGTTGTTATATATTTCATCACGAATATTTGTAACAAGTCATCATGCATAACATGATCATACTTCTCCCCCTTTGTTATCAACAAAAAGGAGAAGTGTACCTTTCATGTGTTTGGATATATTTTCAACACATTGCATAATTAACATAATTTCCAATTTGATCATTATACAAGATAGCAATAATTAAAGATGTGTAAGTTTAGCATGTTTGCTTTTCTTGAGATAGTAACTTTTTGCTTCTCTTTAGATTACAAGCTAGTAATTTTTATGATGTTTAAGAAAGCAACTCTTGCTTCTTGAAATATGCAAGTTTGTAAATTTTGATAGGTGTGCAAGTTTAGCATATTTTGCTTCTTGAGATAGGCAAGATAGCAATTTTTGGTGATGTTCAAGATAACAATTTTTGCCTCTTCTTGAAATGTGTAACTTAGCATACATTGCTTCTCTTAAGATTTGCAAGATAGCACCTTTGCTTCTTCTTGAAGTATGCAAGCTAGCAAAATTTGCTCTCCCTATATCATTATCAAATAGAAGGAAATAACAATATAATAGTATAATTTATTTTCCTTTACTATAATCTTCAAATCATGACAAGGGTAAATAATTATTCTTATTTCAAAATATCATAATTGAGATAAACCTTGAATTCAAATCAAAGCAATCATGATTCATATGCAATACAACACATTCATCATCATAATTAAAAAGCATAAGCATTGTATTCATAATACCAAATCATCATGTATATTTTCAAAATATAAAATCATAATTATATGCATGATTCCAAATCATTATTCATATTATTCCAATCATTATTTCAATCATCACTATAATTCATCATGCACAAAATGTAAAATCATCTAACATGATATAAACATTTATTTTCAAAATATTCATAATTATTTTCTCTCCCTTTGTCATAGGCAAAGAGAGGGGAATAAAAATATAATGGTACAATTTATTTCCCTTTTCATTAATTTTTAAATCATCACATAAAGAATAACAAGAGAAATTTTGGTGATGAGATATACTTCATGAATACAATGAATTGTACATAAAAATCATATCATGAGAGATAAAATATCAAAGATCGTGAAGATAAATCATAAGTATTAAGAGACATTATGATTCTTTTTGGATAACTCAAATAGTGAAAAGAAAGAATCATAGTAGACAATCTTGATTAATAAAAATATTTTTCAAGTTAAAATTCTGAGAATTCAAGAGAAACCGTGATTCATTTTAACAAATCTCCTCTTAAATAAATAATAAAAATAATTCTTAGAAGATCATGACATAGATAGAATTCATTCAATCTTGTAGGAGAATAAGATCTCAATTCATGTATATGAAATCTCAAGTTTTAAATATCAAAAAATCAAGATAAATCTCATTCAAATTGAAATCATCAAATCAAAATCATTTTCTAGTGTTTCAATTTATAAGATTGATTTCATAGAAGTATACCTTTTTCATTTATGTCAAATAAAAACATGCATCATACATTAACAATAAAAAAGATATTTCAAAACCGTAAAAATTGATAATCTATAAATCACAAGATTCATCATACATAATTTAGAATTATAAAACCATTAAACATGATTTCAAATCAATATGCTCAAGTTTTTGTATGAAAACCATTCATCTTGTTTAAAACCGAAAAAGCAACATTTCATCATGAATAACTTCAAAGTGTCATGCATAGTATAAAATCATCAAGTATGATTTCATTAAACATTTTCATTCCATCGTTAAACATGTAATTAAAAAAAAATTATATAATTTTTCTAAACTAAATTAAGAACAATTCATAAAAAACATCAAGTAATTTCAAAATAAACTAAAGGCATTTTGATTACCTCATCGTCGAAAGCTGTTAAGGCGTAGTTTGCCACATCGCCTTTGTTGATTTTCTCCTCGTCTTCAGATGAGCTTGATTTGTCCAAGATTGTTTCCTTCTTCTTGCATTCATAGCAAGTAGTTGCGTTCTTTTGTTCCTTAATTTTTGTTTCATTAACTTTCTAAATTTCATTAGTAGTTTATGTTCACCATCACTTGAGCTTATGCTCGAGTGGTCTTTGATTGTTCTTATTCCAAAATCCTTCATGTTCTTTGGAAGGTTGTTCTTGAGTTCTTCACGTGTATTGCACGTTAATTCATAAGTCATCAAAGACCCTATAAGTTCTTCGAGTGAAAAACGGTTCAAATCCTTGGCCTTTTGTATGGCCGTTACTTTAGAGTCCCAAGTTTTAGAAAGCGATCGTAAAATCTTGTTTACAATTTCAAAATCCAAAAAATTTCTACCAAGTACTTTTATACCATTGACGACATCCATAAAATGGGTGTACATGTCAATAACGGTTTCGCTTGGTTTCATTCGAAAAGGTTCAAATCATGTAATAAAGTGTAGTCCGTCCCATTGAAAATGGGAGGACGAATGAGAGAGTGACCCTTTTGAAAGCTGAAAAGAGTAATTTCTCGTTGGATGTTAAACCAAATGAGAAAACGAGGCTCTGATACCAATTGTTAGGAAAATGATCGGCACTAACAGAGGGGGGGGGGGGGGGGGGGTGATTTAGTGCAGCGGTCAAATCACGTCGGTTACAAAAATTTCTTCGTTTCAAATGATAAAACCAATTTTGAAAATGCTTAATTTTGAAAGTAATAAGAGGAGCATAACAAGTAATGAGAAGGCAGTTTACAATTTAAAGTAAATTACTCAAAGTAAAGCAAACCAGATTTTTATAGTGGTTCGGTCGTCGTGACCTACATCCACTCCACCGATTCCTCTTCCGTCGAGGCCACCGGCATCCACTATCGGTCTTCCTTCAATAGGCGAAGACCAACCACTTTTTACAACTCGATTCTCCTTTTACCGGGTTTAGGAGATAACCCTTACACTCCCACTTCTCTCTCAAACTATTCTAACACTTAGAATTTTTTAGAGGAGTTCACGCAAGATTGCAGTAACATTTCTTTCTATTTTTACTCTCAAGTCTTGTGTTCTTTAACTAGGGATGAGAGGGGTATTTATAGGCCTCAAGTTGATTTAAACTTGGAGCCTAAAAACATCTCATCCCGGGTTTCCTGGGTTCGGGCGATACCATCGCTTGTGCTGGGCGGTACCACCGTTAGTGTCAGTCTGACACTAACACTGCACTGGGCGGTACCACCGCCCAGTTTGGCGATACCACCATCTGGCAACTTGCCACTAGGTGGTACCACTGCCCAGACTAGCGGTACCATCGCCTGTAGCCTCTCGGAGGCTGTGTCTGGGCGGTACCACCGCTTGATATAGTCTCGGAGATTGTGTCACGACGATGCCAACTCTTGGGTCACTGTTGGAGCCTCTCATTAGGCCCAACACAGTCCTTACATGGGCCCAACTAGCCCATAATTGGGTTGGCCCAAATCTAAACCCAATTACGTGCTAACTACACTTCCTAAGACATATTCTAAGCTAAACAAGTCCGTAAGTCTAGTTTCTTTTGGTGAGCTTCCGGCGATCTTCCAGCGAACTTCTGTTGATCTCTCGGCAATATTCCAGTGGACTCCCAGCAAGCTCCTGGACTTCACGATGATCTTTTTGGTGAGTTTCGATGAGCTTCTCTAGTAAGCTCCGAGACTTCGCGGTTGGTTTCTACAGAACTTCCGACGAACGTCCGGACTTCCGACGAACTCTCGAACTCCCAACGAAATCATGTCCTTGACTCTGGGACTTCATTTTGCTTCATACCTTGTTATCATAGTTAATCCTGCATATGTAAAACATACTTCGATCTAGACAATTAATACTAAGCATTAATCATGTTGTCCGGCATGTCATTGGTCCCTCAACGCTTCGTTTGATTCTTTGGCGCATCGTCCTCTCTTGCAGTCTATTGCCCAATCGGCCAATTGACTCCGTAACTCCAATATCCTTGGCGCAATATTTGCTCTTCTTGGCCCGATGCCCTAATCCATGGCCCGAAGCTTTATGTCGATACGTCAATCCTCCGACCCGACGTCCAATCTTATGACATGTTTTCCTCTAGCCCAACATGATTCTTCCTACTTTAATTGTCTCATCCTGATCAAAGCATCCTACGTCACTCAAAACGCAGATTAAATCATAAACACTTATCAATTAGTTTCATCATCAAAATACGAGATTCAACAAGGGAGACAAAAAAGTAATTGAAATGCATAAGATCAGATAACGATGATGAGTACACAAGATTATTTAATGATTATTGTAGGTCACATGGATCCAACATGAGATGAGAGTTCCTGGTACACCTCAGCATAATGCAGAGAGGATGAATCACACCATTATGGAAAAGATTAGATGTATGCTTTCACAAGCCAAGCTACCCAAAAGGTTTTGGGATGAGACTTTGAAGACTGTAGTTGATGTGATCAACTTGTCACCATGTACAACCCTAGATGGTGATGTTGTAGAGCATGTATGGTCAGGGAAATATGTTTCCTACAGGCATTTAAGAGTGTTTGGTTATCGTGCATTTGCACATATTCTAAACAATGAGAGGTCCAGGCTGGATGGTAAGACTAAAGAATGTATTTTTCTTAGCTACTCATATGATCAGTTTGGTTATAGGCTTTGAGATCCAGAAAAACAGAAGGTATTCAGAAGCAGAGATGTAGTCTTCTTTGAAGATCAAATCTTTGAGGATTTGAAGAAGAAGGCACCGGCCAATACTTCTGCAAAAGGATTACCAAATTGTGACTCAGTTACTTCTCTAGTATATCAGGGTGATGAGAGAGATGTGTAGGAAGATGGTGTAGAGCTTGATGTTGATCTACCTATAGGACATATTGAGCAAGAAGAAGTTGGAGAGCAACTTCCCACGAAACCTCAGTTGGAAGATCTTCTAGACAACGTTAACCTTCCAGAAGATACTCTATAGATAAGTATGTGATGCTTATTGATGCAGGTGAACCAGAGAGTTACCAGGAAGTAGTTGAAAGTGAGCAGAAAAAGAAGTGGTTAGTTACTATGTAGGAAGAGATATATGCTTTTCAGAAGAACCACACTTATGATTTGGTGTTACTACCATAGGGAATGAAGGCCTTGAAGAACAAGTGGGTTTTCAGGTTGAAGACTCAAGAATATTATTCTCAACCAAAGTACAAAGCTAGATTGGCTGTGAAAGGCTTTGGTCAAAAGAAAGGTATTGACTTTGAAGATATTTTTTCTCCTGTTATTAAAATATCTTCTATTCGTGTTGCTCTTGGTATTGCTGCTAGCCAGGACTTGGAGGTTGAGCAGCTAGATGTAAAGACAGCTTTCCTTCATGGTGATTTGGAGGAGGAAATTTATATAGAGCAACAAGAAAGCTTCAAAGTCAAAGCTAAAGAGAACTTTGTCTGCAAGTTGAAGAAGAGCTTGTATGAGCTAAAGCAAGCTCTAAGACAATGACACAGAAAGTTAATTCATTTATGATAAAAAATAGATATAAAAGAATTGCTTCAGATCATTGTGTGTACATCAAATGGTTTAGTGAGAATTTTATTATTCTCTTACTTTATGTTGGGAAAGATATATCTAAAATTGACAGATTAAAAAAAGAATTGAGTAAGTCTTTTGCAATGAAGGACATGGTAGAAAATACTGGGCATGCAGATTTTCCATGATAGAAAAACCAAGACGATTTGGTTGTCATAGGAGAAATATATCAAGATGGTATTGGAAAGGTTCAGTATGAGCAATGTAAAGCCAGTTGGTTCTCCACTTGTAGGTAACTTCAAGTTATGCTCAGAACAGAGTCCGTCAAGTGATGAAGAGAAGGAGAAGATGCAAAAGGTTCCTTATGCTTCAGCAGTTGGAAGTTTAATGTACGCGATGGTATGTATGAGGTCGGACATCGCATATGCAGTGGGTGTTACTAGCAGATTTCTTGCAAATCTAGGTAAAGAGCACTGGGCCGTAGTGAAGTAGATTTTTAGATATCTCAAAGGGAGCTGTGTCATGGCAATCCAGATTGCAAAGGTGTATTGCTCTCTCCACCACAGAGGCAGAATATATTGTTGCTACATAGGTTTGCAAAGAAATATTATGGATAAAAGAATTCTTACAAGAATTAAGGTTGAAATAGGAGAATTATGTGGTGCATTGTGACAACCAAAGTACTATCCATTTGTGTAAGAACCTAATGTTTCATTCCAAGTCAAAGCATATAGATGTCAGATACCACTGGATTCGAAATGTATTTGAAGAGAAGCAATTGCAGCTTCAGAAAATTCACACAGATGACAACGGAGCAGACATATTGATAAAGACTTTACCAAAAGAAAGACAGAAGATATATCGATAGCTGGTTGGCATGACTTGACATTGAGGAGTCATGGAACAGCCTCCCTTATGGGCTGAAGAGGGAGGTTGTTGGGCTGACAGCCCATTGTTCAACCCATAATGGGCTTTAATACCCCACAGACCATCTCTCCTTTGACTAAACCCTAGATCTAATTCGGGGAGAGTGGGAGCTGCGAAATGGAGGCAGAAAAAAGGTAGTAGCAAGGGCGAAAATTGCTACAGCAACTTGATTCAAAAAGGAGGAGAACAAGACAATAAAACAAGAGAAAAAAAGGAAAGAAGACAAGAACAACACAGTGAGACTGTTTTCAATCATCCAGTAGTATTTTCATCTCAGGTTAGATCAGATCTACAGTAAATTCTTGCTGTGATTACTTAGGGAGAATTTAGATATTATGCACAGTGACGTGATCCTTGTATCCTAGTTATTCTCTTATGATTGTTGCTAGGGTTTAGGGTAAGAGATTGAGATTTGTATATTTATTATTCTCATAGTGGATTATCTCTAATTTGTCCCGTGGTTTTTACCCTTTACTTTGGAGGGATTTTTCATGTAAATCTTGGTATTATATTTGATTGTGATTTTCATTTAATTCTGCTATGTGTGCTAGTATTTATTCATACACAAAAATTATTTCTCATGTATATGGCTCGGGGGTAAGGATTTGAGTAACCGATGACACTTATATTTATTATATCCATAGAAATTGAAGTACGAGACTGACATGGAACACTCGATTTTAATTGAGAAGTTTGATGCATTAGGAGCCCTACAAGTACGATCTACCATAAGCTTTGACATGAGGTTGAACTCTATCTCTATTCTGTTGCAGTAAAGTCTATTTAATATTCTTTTGAGAGACTTTTCCACCTTGCATTGGAGCAGCTAGTCTTAGAGGTGACATACTTTAAAATGATGTAGGTTGACAACCTGATGTTAGAGACTGAATTGTATTCCTATACTGATGTAGGCGATGATCTAAAGTGAGAACTTCGCATTTCGGGACATGATCACTTTAAAGAATACTCGCGATGTAAAAAATCTTACATGCACATGGAGTGGCTACATAAGCATATGGAAGGTATGGCAATCCTAACACCACACTGCAATCTTAAATGGATTCATGTCGAGTGCCCTTCACATCTGATAAGTCACAACAAAGCAAGCTATACGCCAATTCTGCTGTCTTCCTTCATGTACTGAAGTATTTCCTTGACGTCTTAACTCTTAACAACCTGGATATCAGATTAGACCAGTTTTAGTAGCAAGCTAACTTGCTGAAATTTCATACAGCAGCACCATAAGAGTAGTTAATTGACTTAGTGGTGCTTTTCTAGAAGGTCACTTTGTAGCTGTAATATGTTCATTCAGTTGGCGAAACTAAGCCGAACAAAGTCTTTGCTCATCAATTGTTGGCTTAATTCAAGTCATTTTCAACATCAACAATGATTTTCTTCTTTTAACCATGGAGGAACATGTGTGTCATCTATATCCTTCTAGCACATGTGAAGGAAAAAAAGGACAATGCTCATATGTGATTCATCATCATGATTTTTATCCACTAACTTGGGGATTAGTGGATGCAAAGGTGATAATTACTGGGAAGCTGCATCTGCTGCCATCCCCACCTGATTCAGCAACTAGCTCTTCCATTTAGTTGTATTTTGACAGATTAGTAGCTTTATGTTTAATGTCAGAGTTTTGTAATTTTTTATGATTTTTTTAAATTTAGTTTAGCCATTTTTTAGTTGCATTTTTTTTTTGTCTTTATATCTTATTATTTATATAAATAAGTCTGGTAGTCTTTATGTCTTTAGATTGGATCTTGTGGGTTTTTTATATGTAAAAAACTTAAGAAAATAGTTTCTGGTTAGTAATTTCATTTAGTCTACTATGTATATGGCACATTATGGACGTTAGAGTTTATTTTGGATACTTTTGTTATTGTAATAGATTTGTCTTTGATGATCGGAGGAAGAGCATTTTAGTGTTAACTTATAAGAATAAGTAGAAATCTAAACTTATTTTAATTATAAAGGAAGCAAGATTATGAGTCACATTATGAAACCATGTGGAACAATGATTGAAGACAAAATTGGACATGAACTAAATATTTCTGAAAATAAATTTGGTTTTATGGCTAGAAGATCAACGTATAGAAGCTATTTACTTATTAGAAAACTAATGAAAAATTATATATAGAAGAAGAAAGATTTGCATATGATTATATTGATTTAGAAAAAACCATACATATTATATTGATTTAGAAAAAAAAAATCATATATTTCCTAGAGATTTATGATCTTGATGTTATAAAATATATATGATAATGTAGTCATTAATATTTGAACGATGGAGAGTATGTCTAACGAGTTTTAAATGATAGCATCAAGCAAAATCATTAACTCATTACTGGTTTACATTAGAAATGGATGAACTTGAAATTTTTATAAAGTAAATGTTTTCAATGAAGTAGAACCGAGACCTAATCTAATTTTAATATTGCTATGTGAATAATTAAGGATATAATTGGATGGGTAGGACATTCTTATAAGCAATAAGTCTTGATTATCTTAAATCAATTATTGAACAAGATAGAGAAATTGATGGGGATATTCAATATTGTCCATAGAGTTGAAAACTAGCTAATTAAAATAGAGCGACGTGTCAAGAGATATGTGTAATCATTTGATACTTTTTAAATAAAAAGAATAACTTTATAAGATAGTTGTTAAGCCAAAGATATCTTTTTGGATTTGAATGGACTATTGAGAAATAATATATACAAAAAAATTATTTGATTGAGATGAGAATATAGAGGTGGATGTTGGAGTTACCAATAAAGATAGATAAAAAAATATTTTTATTCATAAAAATATAGGTTTAGTTTCGATAAATAATTAGACGAGGAAGAATTGTTTAAGATGGTACCTACCTATGGTACGAGTATATACTAGGAAGTTTTATAGTTTATAATTTGTAGATGCTATAATTAGAAAAGAAAAAACAACTAATATTTATAATACAAGGAGATATAGAGAGATGTAAGAGGATTTTATTATTATTAGAAATCATAAATAAAATTTAAATTTTCCTACTTTAACTAAGGATATTATATTTTAAAGAGCTTAATGATGACAAAAGATCAAATAATTGAAACATTATGGCTTGTTGTTGTTAGCTTAACATTAAATATCCTCTTTTCCTCTCTTATTTTTCCTTGGTAAGTTTGTTTTTCTCCTCGAATTGAAGAACACTTGATATGAGTCATACCTTTTGTATGCTGCTCGATTTTGAAATTCTATTTTGTTGATTTGTCCAACCTACCTTGTTTCTTGTTGATGGTAAATATGGAGAGTTTGGTGGAGAAGTACCTTTTTGGTATAAAAAGGTAACTTTGATAACCATTTTTAGTTGTTGCAGAGTTGTGATCGGATTTTAAACATAAAAAAATGTTTAGTATTGTTGCTATACCTTTATGCCATGGTGGAGGAGTCAGCACGGCTCGGTTCAGCAATTATTGGCCAACCTACGAGGGTAGCAATAGTTGCTGCCCTCTTTCACTTTTTGCGTTAATAATTTTGATGACAAAAGTCTTCCTAAAACACAACATATGTAGTTCAAAACTAATCTTTCGCATGAACAACCTGATTTTGATACCATTATAGAGGAATTTAGGAGCGATATCACATGCGTAGCGGAAGAACATATAATAAAATCCCTAAATTTCCTAAAAATGTGTTTATTGTTATATAAAGATTGGTGTATAAAATCCGTTAAACTTAAAAGCCATGTATGAGATAGATTGTGTTACCTAGGGAGATCGTATATCCCTGAATCCCTGTAGAACTCTAAGAGAGGGTGAAGGAGATCAAGTGTCTTCCTCTCTAGCGGTGATTCACACAGCAGGGCTGCGACGATGCTCCTCAAATCTCTAAGCCTACTATATGAGGAGGAGAATGGGAAGAGAATAGGAGATGACAACCTAGAGAGGCTCTAACCTATGAACTATTGGTTCCCTTCTATTTATAGAGGTTCTCTATCAACTTAACTATAATGGATCCTGCCCTATTAGGTATTGGATCTCTATCCAACTACCAAAGCCTCTTAAATTAGTATATCTCTGTCCAATAATCTCTTATTGGCTTTTATTGGATCTCATCCATAGGATCCAATGATTCAGGGGCTTATTGGATATCCAATAAGATAGGGGCTCTGGTGGATATCTTATATCTAAACTTTTACTCATCGTAATACCTATCATATGTGTGTGACCCTTTAGGCCCAATATCAAGCTGGCCATGAGTCATACCTATTAGAACTCCTTCTGGCTCAGTGAATTATTATGCCCATAATAAGTCACTCGACTCATCGACTATAGACATACTAGGCCATTACGCCACAGTCCCCAGATGATACAGAGGAATCCAATCCATTGGACCTATATGTCCTTAGTTATCATATACCTATAGTCCATCATCTATCTAATATCCCAAAGACTGTGTATCGAGTATGGTGCTGTTAAGACTTATACAGTTTCTACTTGAGTCTCGGTTTAATCGGATTCTCTCGGAGAACTCTTTCTCTCTTAATCCGAATGACCCTAGCTAGAGATTTGTCTGAGCAAGAACATATGAGATATTCCTCTCATGACACCGAGAGTGGATGATCCTCTATCGATACTCCATAGTCCTCATAAGGTTGGTTACCACTCCTGATGACTGGTTGTGTTAGATTTGGAACCTCTAGATCTATAAATCCGGTATCAAGAGCAGCACTAAGGGGGAGGGGGGGGTGAAATTTCTAGCTTATATGTTGTAAAATAATGTATGTGATGTATGATTATGCATGGTAGGATGTAATTTGATAAAAGGGGGAAAAATTATGGTTATGCATAGTAGGATGTAATTTGATAAATTAATACCATCATGATATAAAATATTTATGATTTGGAATGATGCATGCAATACTTATGCTTTTTATTATGATGATGTATGTGATGTATTGCATATGATGATTGAAATTGCTTTGATTTGAATTCAAGGTTTATCTTAATTATGGTATTTTGAAATAAGAATGAATTCTTTACCTTTGCCATGATTTGAAAATTATTGTAAAGGGAAAAAAATTACAACATTATATTCTTCTCTTCTTTTTGTCAATGACAAAGGGGGAGAAAAATTACTAGCTTAAGATGCAAAAACTTGCTTATTTGCTTGCACATCTAAAGAGAAGATGCAAACATACCTCATATAACTTACTTCATGTAAAACATTGTATCTAGCTAGCTTGTTATCTTGCATTATTTTTCAAAAACTTGCTAGCCTTCATACTTCAAAGAGAAGTAACACATGTCAAATTTCTAGCTTATATGTTGTAAAATAATGTAAAATTTTACTAGCTTACACTTTGCAAAGGAAGCAAAAATGACACTTCTTAAGAGAAGAAAGAGCTTGCTATCATAAAAATCACTAGCTTGTCTATCTTAAGAAGCAAAAATACAAACTTGTAAAATTTGTAATTATGCATATCTTTAAAATTAATGATGATTTGGTGAGTATGCATGTTGTAAAGTGATAGAAAACTACTAGCTTATGCTTTCTAAAATGATGATAAATTTTGCTAGCTTGTAAGTTATAGAACATGCTATCTTACTATCTTGCATATCTAAAACTTGATAGCTTGCATGTTCTAATATGATGTAGCACTTGCTAAATTTTTGTTAGCTCGCATGATAATAAAAATGGAGATTATGTTTATTATATAATGAGTTGAACTTGTATTTCTAAACATTTGAAAGTTACACTTCTCTTTTTTGTTGATGACAAAGGGGGAGAAGTATGATCTGATGCATGATGACGTGTTGCAAATATTCATCATGAATATTTGCAAGGACTTGAATTCAAGGTTCTATCAATATGGCATATTGATAGGGAGAGTTTGTTTAAACTCCGGGGGTTAAGTTTAACTCCATCATCAATTGGCTGTCATCATAAAAAAAGGGGAGATTGTTGAATCTCAGATTTTGATAATGAAACCAATTGATAAGTGTTTATGATTTGATCTGCATTTTTAGTGACATGGGATGCTTCGATCAGGATAAGACAATTAAAGTAGGAAGAATCATGTTGGGCCGGAGGAAAACATGTCAGATGATTAGACGTCGAGCTGGAGGATTGGTCGACGTATCGACAGAAGGCTTCAGGCCATGGATTCAAGCATCGAGCCAAGAAGAGCGGATATTGAGCCAAGGATATCGGAGTTGCAGAGTTAACTGACCGATTGGGCAATAGGCCGCAAGAGAGGATGATGCGTCGAAGAATCGGACGAAGCGTCGATGGACCAATGACATGTCGGACAATATGATTTATGCTTAGTAATAATTATCTAGATCGAAGTGTGTTTTACATATGCAGGATTAACTATGATAGCAAGGCATGAAGCAAAATAAAGTCCTGGAGTCAAGGACATGATTTTGTTGAGAGTTCGAGAGTTCGTTGGAAGTCCAAACGTTCATCGGAAGTTCTGCAGGAACCAGCTGAGAAGTCTAGGAGCTTGCTAGAAGAAGCTCATCGGAACTCACCAAGAAGATTGTCATGAAGTCAAAGAGCTTGCCGGAAGTCTATTGGAACATTACCGAGAGATCGATAAAAGTTCGTCAGAAGCTCGTCGAAAGAAACAAAGACCTAGGGACTTGTTTAGCTTAAGTATGCCTTAGATATCGTAGTTAGCACATAATTAGGATTGGATTTGGGCTAACCCAATTATGGGCCAGTTGGGCCCATGTAAGGACTATGTTGGGCCCAATTAAAGGCCCAAACAATGACCCAAGAGATGGCACCATCGTGGCACAGTCTTCAAGATTGTGTCAAGCGATGGTACCGCCAGTTTAGGCGATGGTACCGCCCCTAGCAAGGTGCTAGATGATGCTACCGCCAGTCTGGACGGTGGTACCCCCTAGTGGCCTAGTGCCAGGCGGTGGTACCGCCCAATGCAGTGTTAGTGTCAGACTGACATTGGCGGTGGTACCGCCCAACACAGGCGATGGTACCGCCCAACACAGGCGATGGTACCACCCGAACCCAAGAAACCCGGGATGAGATATTTTAAGGCTCTAAGTTTAAATCAACTTGAGGCCTATAAATACCCCTCTCATCCCTAATTAAAATAGATAAACATAAAGAGCTTAAAAGTAGAAAAACGCTGTTGCAATCACTTGAGAGATCCTCTCCTTTAGTCTAAGTTTAGAATTCTATTTAGGAGGAGTGAGTACTTGTAAAAGTTGTCTCCTAAACCTATGAAAAGGAGAAGAGGGGTGTAAGAAGGAGGTTGATCTTCGCCTATTAAAGGAAGATCGATAGTGGATGTCAGTGGCATCGATGGAAGAGGAATCGGTGGAGTGGATGTAGGTCACGACGATCGAACCACTATAAAATCGGTGTCTTCTTCTCTGGTTTACATTTCTATATTTGAGTAATTTACTTTACTGCAAACCTCCTAATTTTCTTTACATCCACTATATTCTTTTGTATGCTTTCAAGCTATCTTTACGAAAACGCTTTCAAGCTAACCTCTCTCCGAAATAGTTTTCGTCGAAAATATATTTTATCATATGAAGGTTTTTCGAATCGACGTAGTTTTTACCGCTACACTAATTCACCATCGCCTCCCCCCCTCCCTCTTAGTGCCGACTCTGTTCCTAATGCAGACTTCCTGGGAGGCTGAGCCTCGAACGATTCCACCGCCCACCTTGGGCGGTGCCACCACTTGGCATGGCTCCAAGTGGTCGAGTGGGCCATCCATCCAGCCCAACTCAACCCTAACTTAGGCCCAATGGGCCTCTAATTGAGTTGGCATAATTCCAACTCAATTATAACTTAAAACTACTTTGATCAAGACAATTATTATAAAGCATTAATCGTATGTTATCCGGCAAGTCATTAGTTTATTGACGCTTCATCCAATCCTTTGGTGCATCATCCTCTTTTGTGGCCTTTTGCTTAATCGGTATGTTGACCTTTGCAACTTTGATCTCCTTGGTGCAATATCCACTCTTCGAGGCCCGATATCTAAACTCATGGTATGAAGCCTTCTGCCAACACGTCGACCGATCCTTTGGCTCGACGTCCAATTTTCTAACATGTTCCACTCTAGCCCAACATCAATTATTCCTGCTTTAATTATCTCTTCATGATCGAAGCTAGTCCTGTATTACTCAAAATGCAGATTAGATTATAAACTCTATCAATTGGTTTCATTATCAAAGTCTGAGATTCAATAAAGTGAATGTTCTTCATTGTCTCTACATTTCTCTTGGTTCAAACCTTTGGCTACTAATATAGCCTTAGATAATTTATAAATATGGTTTTAGAAAAGATCATTTTTAAATTTGAGTGGTTACTCAACATAAACTTCTTAAAAAATAAAATGATTAAGAAAAGTACTTTTGACATCCATTTGAAATAATTTAATTTTTTTAAAATATACATAGTCAAGGAGTATCCTTATGGTTTCAAGTCTAGCTATAGGAGTGAAGGTTTCTTTATAGTCGATACCTTTTTCTTAGTTCAAACCTTTGGCTACTAATCTAGTCTTATTTTGAACAATGACACCTTATTCATCTTGCTTATTCCTAAAGACCCATTTAGTTTTAATTACAAGACGATCACTAGGTCTAGGAACAAGTGTCCAATTGATTTAGTTCTTTATGTATTGTTGAGACCCATGAGTCATCCTTAAGAGCATCATCACTACATTTAGGCTCAATTTAAAATAAAAAAAATAGTATTTACATAAATATATTTTTAATGAAGAATGAGTTTGAACATCTTTTAATGTATCTCCAATAATTAGTACCTTAGGATGTGCATCTATATACTTTCATTCCTTGGATAAGGTTTTATGAAAGTATATATTTAAGTTGCTTTGGAGAGAAGAATCCTCATTTATATTTAATTTATTAAATTTAAAATTATCATCAAAATTATCTTTCTTAATTATGAGAGATTCATCAAAAATAATATGAATAGATTCTTTAATAATGAAGGATCTTTTATTGAATACTTGATAAGCCTAAAGGATATATGAAAATCTAAGAAAAATATCTTTATCAGATTTTGCATCAAATTTTTTTAAGGTATCATTATCATTTAAAATAAAAACTTTATAACCAAAAAATTTGAAATACAAGATATTAGATTTTTTTTTCATAATTCATAAGGAGTTTTAGATATATGAGATCTTATAAGAACCATGTTCATGACATAGAATTTTTATATTAATGTTCTCAGACTAAAAGTATTTGGGTAAGTTGTGTTCAATGAACATAGTCCTTATCATCCATCGTAAGCTTTTATTGTTTTTTATTTTGAACTAGTTAATAAAATTTGATACAATATTTGAAACAATCATTTTTATATGTCAAGAAGAATATCCAAGTATATCTATTATAATAATTAATAATCATAAAATCATATTTGCTACGTCCTCGACTTGTTATATTTATAGCTCTAAATAGATCTATGTGAATTAATTGAGTCTAGAGGTATTTTGGGGTTTAAAGCTACTCCTTATATGTTTTCCCAGTTAGCATGCATTATAAATTTTATTTTAAATAAATTTTATTTTAGATATTCCTTATATAAGTTCTTTAGTTTCAATTTGTAAAGTTAATTTTACACTAGCATGTTTTAATCTCTTATGTCAAAGTTGTTGAATCTTAGATTTTGATGATGAAACTAATTGATAGTATTTATCTTATTTGTGTTTTGAGTGATGTAGGAAGCTTTGATCAGGGAGAGACAATTAAAAGTAGGAAGAATCATATTGGGCCGGAGTGAAACATGTCAAAAGATTGAACGTCGGGCCGGAGGATCGGTCAACTTTCCAACAGAATACTCATGCCGTGAATTTGGGCATCGGGTCGAAGGACAGGACATTGTGCCAAGGAGATCAAAAGTTGCAGGAGTCAACATGCCGATTGGACAATATGCCGAAGGAGAGGACGATGCGCCAAAGGAGAGGACGATGCGCCAAAGGATCGGATGAGCGCTGGATGAACCAATAACATGTCGGACAAAGAATTCATACTTTGTAATCATTTATCTAACATCAAAGTAGTTTACGGGGCTAATTGAGTTAGCTTTTGGTATAATCATGCTAACTCAATTAGGGGTCAATTGAGCCTTAGTTAGGACTAATTTGAGTTCATTGGGAGGCTCATTCAGTGACCTAAAAGTTGAGTCAGGCGGTGGCATCACCAGACCTGCTAGTAGAACCGCTTGTGAGTTGAAAAATTCAAAAAACCCGATCTATGAGGCTGTCAGGCAATGGTACCACCCAGTGATAGTGTGTCAAGCAATGGTACCACCCAGTGTTAGGCTACAAGTAGTGGTATCACCCAGTGCAGGTGGTACTGCCCATACCCGGAAGACCCCTTAGTTTAAATTTTTGGCTCCATTTTTTAAACCATTTGGGGCCTATAAATACCCCACTTGGGCACAAGAAAGGAGCAAGAATTCTTAAGAAAAAAATTGAGTAAACTCTACCAAAACTTTGAGTTTCCTCCTCCTAATGCTTAGAGTTAGTCCTAAGGGAGGTATGTGAGGGAATACTTCTAAAAGTGTGACTTCTAAGGGTTATCTCCTAAACCCGTGAAAAGGAGAAAGTATTGTAAGAAGGTGATTGGTCTTCGCATATTGAAGGACGACCATTAGTGGATGCTAGTGGCCTCCACGGAAGAGGAATCGGTGAGTGGATGTAGGTCACGATGACTGAACCACTATAAAATCTGATTTACATTTATGCTTTGCTATTTATATTTATTGCAAACTACCATACTTCCTAATTACTTTAGCTGCACACTCTTACAAACATGTTTCAAGTTAACATTATTTCCGAAATCGATTTTTATCCCACCAAGTTTCTTAAACCAACGTGTTTTATCCGCTACACTAATTCAAACCCCCCCCCCCCCTCTCTAGTGTTGACTCATTCCTAAACAGTTGGTATCAAAGCCACGTCATTTCTCAATTAGTTTAACACCGAAGAAAAATAGATTTTTTCGAATTTCAAGAAGGTTTTTCAATCATTCGTCCTCCTATGTTCAATGGGATGGACTACACTTATTAGAAAACCCGAATGAGAGTTTTCTTACTTTCTGTGGATTTAAACTTATGGAATATCGTTGAAAACGAATTTCAAAAGTCTTCTACTCTAATGAATGAATGAAATAATTTGGAGAAGAAATTTTGTTCTTTAAATTCTAGAGCTATGAATGCTCTATTTTGCGCCTTAGACAAAAATGAATTCAATTGAATTTCTATATGCAAAATGGCTTTTGATATTTGGCACACTCTTGAAATCACACACGAAGGTACTAGTATAGTAAAAGATTCTAAGATAAATCTTTTGATGCATGATTTTGAACTTTTTCGAATAAAGCCAAGCGAGACTATTGGAGACATGTACACCTGTTTTACCGATGTCGTCAATAGTCTAAAAGCACTTGGCAAATATTTTTCAAATTTTGAACTTGTTAATAAAGTTTTATGATCTCTTTCTAAAAATTGGGTCTCTAAAGTAACGGTCATTCAAGATGCAAAGGATTTGAATACTTTTTCAATCGAAGAACTTATCGAGTCTTTGATGACCTACGAAATGACCAATGTGGCACATGACGAACTTGAGAACAACCTTTCAAAGAACAGGAAGGATTTTGTACTTAGAACAAAAGAAGACCACTCGAGCAAAAGCTCAAGTGATGGTGACCTTGAACGTCTCACAATAAAGATTAAAAAGTTTTTAAAACAAGAATAAAAAATTAAAAGTAAACTTAAAAAGAACACAACTACTAGCTATGAACGCAAGAAAAAGAAATCACTTTGAGATGAAACGAGTACCTCCGAAGATGATGAGCAAACTAACAAGGGCAAGGTGGCGAACTACGCTTTGATGGCTTTCGTTAACGAGGTAAACAACTCAAACGAAACCCCTTTATTTTTTTTGGAAATAACTTGATGCTTTTCTTGAGTTTTTTTTAATTAGTTAGAAAAAAATTAATAAATAAATAAATAAAAGGGGATCATGCTTTTCTTATGCTAGTAATTTTGAAAATGATAATGATAATTGCATGTTTTATGAAAATACAACAAAATATTATATTTAAATATAATGATTAAATTCTATGTATGTTTTTAAGAAGCAATAATGAATATCTTGATGATTTCCATATTGTTTTTTGATGATGATGCATGGCTTTTATATGAAAGGCTTGATGATTTTTGTCATTGGTTTTTGGTTTTAAAATTGTGCATGTTTTAATTTGAAACTATAATGATGCATAAATATATTGAAAAAAGATTGATACTTTAACTTTGTCATGATTTGAAAATTGATGTAAAGGGAAAAAGAATTACAACATTGTATTCTTCTCTTCTTTTTGACAATGATAAAGGGGTAGAAAAATTGCTAGCTCAAGATGCAAAAATTTTTTCAACTTTCATGTGTGAAAAACTTACTAATTTTAACATCGTAAAGAAAAGCAAACATAACATACTAACTTGCATATCTAGCAAAATTTACAAGCTTGAAAAACTTAAAATTTGCAAGCTTCCATGTTGTAAAATGATGTAAAATTTTGTTAGCTTGTGTTTTGCAAAGGAAGCAAAAAATCACACTTCTCAAAAGAGAAGAAAGAACATGCTATCTTTAACATCACCAAAGATTGCTAGCTTGCCTATCTTAAGAAGCAAAAATGCAAACTTACAAAATTTACAATCTTGTATATCTTGATGATTTGATGATTATGTATGTTTTAAGTGATAGCAGATAAGATTTCCTCAACTATATGAGGATATCTCTCTATTCTGTTGAGGGAAATCCTCTAATCGGTTAAGGAAAATCCTTTCTCCTAATCTAAGGAGAGGGATATGTGAATATAATTAAGCTTCTTCAGTAATTTATTTTCTATCTATTTTCTAACTGCTACTCCTCTAGGTGTCGGTGTGGAAGCCGGAAGGACTGGTGTTGACTTCCTTTCTCCACTGCAGAAGACCGATGATTCCTCTCCCGTCGCCTCCTCCTCTTTACTGTCCGGCTCGAAAGGGCAGCGCCGCTGCTTACCTCTCCTCCGATGCCTACGGGCTTCTTCTCCAGCCTCTCTGACTCCGTCACCCACTACCTCTTGGAGCACCACAGCTAGTCTGAACTCGCCGACTGCTTGGCCACCTCCCGCCCTCGCAAGAACCTCGCCTACACTACCGTGGTGGCCGTTGTCCTCGCAACTGCTCCCTGGCTAGCGACCTCTCCTCCTCGTTCCTGTATCTTACTCGAGCGAGAAGTGCCGCTGCCGCCATCCTTGCTGCACAACCATCACTACCTTCCTGCGGCAGCAAGAATGATTGCAGTTCTTGCAACAACAACCGCTTCCATCTGCCATTGTATCTTGCTTCCTCTGCCACAGCAGCTTTCATTGCATCTGCTGCTTCTACCGCTTCCTGCATTGAGGCCAATGGAGCTTTAGCAGATTTTTCAAAAATTTATCCTGCTGCAGCATCGCTGCATATTTCTTTAACATCGCTGCAGCTTCCTCATCACTGCAGCAGTAGTTTTCAACAGCTTCTGCAGCCGCAGCCATAGCAATCTGTAGCAGCTGCAGTAGCAGCAACGATCTGCAGCAACTGCAGTCTTGTCTTCATTAGGAGTCTTCGCTGCAGCAACAATCTTTGCTGCAGCAACAATCTTTGCTGCTGCTGCAGCTTCTGCAGTCGCAGCCGCAGCAAGCGTCCGTAGCCGCAGCCATTGCCACAGTCGCAGCCACTGCCACTGCCACTGCCACAGTCGCAGCCGCAGCAATCTGCAGCTGCAGCAGCAGCTACTCTTCTCACTCATTTCCTCCCCCACTTCCTCCATCTTCCAGCTACACTTCTCACTCATTTCCTCCCCCACTTCCTCTATCTACCGTGAAGCACTACTGTAAAAAAAAAAGGAGGCTGGGATGTCT
This sequence comes from Musa acuminata AAA Group, assembly GCF_036884655.1. NCBI lineage: Eukaryota > Viridiplantae > Streptophyta > Magnoliopsida > Zingiberales > Musaceae > Musa > Musa acuminata. The sequence goes on from NC_088331.1 coordinate 20,554,290, forward strand.
TCGTTATCTTCTTATGATATTCTAGTTTCTATTTCTGCAGGGACTCACAGTTCTTCTCCTATAGGGCTTATCTCCATCAATATAACAATAATAATCCCTTTCAAGTTATCAAAGGGTGGCAACTATGCGTCCTGGTGAGCTCAATTTTCTAATCTCTTATTTGGATACAACTTGATAGGTTACATTGATGGCTCCTACAGTTGTCCGCCAGCCATGCTCAACTTCCTTAGAGAACTTAGTCTAGTATCTAATCCAGCTCACAAACTGTGGCTGCGTCAAGATCATCTCATCCTCCAAGCTATTCAAGACTTAGTTGCTGGATACGTCGCTCCATTGATTTCTGCATGTGTGACTACTGCTGATGCGTGGTCTAAACTACAAATAATCTTGGCGAATCATTCGAGTACTCGCAAGCTCAGTCTTCTATCCAAGCTAATGGTGACCAAACAAGAGGGAAGTACTATCACTGATTATCTACAAAATATCAAAGTTATCATCGATGACTTGACTTTGATAGGTCATTCCCTATATGACGAGGAGATCATCATCCATACCCTAAATGGTCTTGGAGATGATTACAAGGAGTTGGCGGCTATAATTCAGGCACGTCACTCGCTAGTTTCCTTGAAGAACTTTATGATAAATTGACTAATAATGAGATGTATTTGAAGCGTGCAGATAAACTGCCCAGACCATCTATCATAGTTCAAGTTAGTTATAAGTCTAAGAGGAAGAACACTCGGTACCCTCCGAATATTACCAAAGGTATTCTTGATCCTATGGGTCCCATGCAACACCCCCCTTATCCTCCTAACTTCTCACAAAGTGGCAACTCCAATACTCGTCCACCTTGGCATCCTACCCCTTCAAGCCAACAACGACGGATCGTTTGACAACTGTGTGATAAAATCAGATACTTCGCTAAAGTTTGTCAGTCTCGACCCCGCCCTTCCTGCTTCGTCACACTAGGCTCAAACAAATCTCCTCACTACTCCGACGACTAGCCAGCCCAACTGGATTATGGACTCTAGCGCCTCCCATCACATCACCTCTGATATTCAGAATTTGTCTCTCCACAATCCCTATGGTAGCGATGAAGATATCATCATCGATGACAGTAACAGTCTTCCTATAACTCATACTGGTTCCACAACGTATATTTCTGATACTACTACATTTACACTCGATGATGTTTTAGATGCCCCTAATATTAAACGCAACCTCATTTCTATTTCTCAGTTTTACAAAAATAATAATACTTTAATTGAATTCATTCCTTATTCCTTTCTTGTTAAGGACTTGAGCACGGGGGCATCCTTGGTCCAGGGCCCGAATAGAGGAAACATTTACGAATAGCCGTCAACTCCACAAATAACCCAACCCACTGTTCATTCTTCCGTTGCAGCTCCAGTTGATATGTGGCATCGTCGTCTTAGTCATCCCTCGTCCCTTATTCAGCATAAATTACTTTCTAGTTTCTCTCTTCTATTTCTAAATCGCATAGTTCTATAACGTATTGTGATGCACGTTTTAGTATTAAAAGTCATCGACAACCATTTGGCCCATCTTCCATTTCTACCTCTAAACCATTTGAAATTATTTATACAGATGTTTGGGACCCTGCCCCAATCCTATCTTTTGATAAATTCAGATTTTATGTCATTTTTATAGATCACTTCACAAAGTACATATGGTTATATCCTCTTCACCATAAATCTGATGTTTCGACCGTCTTTCCCACTTTTCGAAAGTTGGTCGAAAATCACTTTCAGTCTATCATCAAAACAGTTTATTCTGATGGTGGTAGTGAATATCAAGCCCTGGCATCCTATCTCTCAGCTTGTGGTATCCAACACCTCAAGTCTCCCCTGCATACTCCTCAACTTGTTGGCTCCACTGAACACAAACATCGACATATAATAGAAACTAGGCTCACACTTCTCCATCAGGCTTCCATACCTTCAAACTTTTGGATGGCAGCCTTTCAAACTGTCGTCTATCTTATTAATAGAATGCCTACACTAGTCTTACAATACCAATTCCCCTTTGACTCACTATTTCATAAACCCCCAAACCTTTGTAAACTCAGAGTATTTGGTTGTTTATGTTATCCATGGTTGCGTCCCTATGCCTCTCACAAGTTAACTTCACGATCTAATCCTTGTGTTTTTATAGGTTACTCTCTTGAACTTAATGCTTTCCGCTACTATAATCTCCATACTCATAAAATGTTTATATTATGTCACATTATTTTTGTTGAGTCAATCTTTTCTTTTCACAATCATACCTCTCCTACCATGCAGACCACTTCATTAACCATTTCTCATTGGGGTATACCTCTGATCCAACCAAACGACCCTCCCATGATATCATCCATTTCCTCCTCTCATGATCCACACTATTCCACTCCTCCGGTTTAGCAATTGCCCATTCCTACTCCACTTCTCTCTTCTTCGACTATTGGGGTACTTGGTTCAAGATCATAATCGTTATCTTTACCTCCTTCTCGACCAAGTGACCTTGACGTACCTCCACCTGACTCGGCCTATGTCAATGACTCTCAACCACTTCTTCCAACAACATAGCCTCACAGTCCCGTAGTCTTCAACCATCCTATGACCTCACAGTCTAAGAGTGGTATTTTCAAACCGCATCAGGTCCTTGATTTTCATGCTATCGTGGATTCCTCATCCACCACCGTTGAACCCACCACCTTCACTCAAGCCCAAAAATCTCCACATTGGTATACCGCCATGTGTGAGGAATATAATGCCCTCCTCCATAACTCAATATGGGGTCCAGTCCCCTTTCATTATACACAAAACATCATCAGGTGTAAGTGGGTTTTGCGAGTTAAGTGGAACCCCGATGGCTTTATTGCCCGATATAAGGCACGTCTCATCGCCAAATGATTTCATCAAAGACCTAGAGTTGATTTCACTGAGACATTTAGTCCTATTGTTAAGCCCACTATAATCAGACTTATCCTGAGTCTTGCCACCACTGAGGGTTGGCAATTACGCCAATTGGATGTTAATAATGCCTTTTTACAAGGGACTCTAACTGAAGATGATTTTATGCAACAACCTCCTGGTTTCACTCATCCTCAGTATCCAAGCATGTTTGCAAACTTCGAAAAACTATTTATGAACTTCGTCAGGCTCCAAGAGCTTGATACATTGAACTTGACTCTTTTCTAACTTCAGTTGGCTTTCTCAACTCCAAATTTGATTCCTCATTATTTTTTAGACAACACCATAGTGACACAATATATATCCTGGTCTATGTGGATGATGTCATAGGCAACAACCCCGTAGAAATCCAAGCATTCATCAAACAGTTGGCATATCGATTCTCGCTCAAAGTTCTAGGACCCCTAAACTACTTTCTGGGTGTAGAGGCTACATTCACATCTTCTAGTCTCTTTCTATCACAAAGAAAGTAGATTCAAGATTTATTATCCAAAATAAATATACAGGACACAAATGTGGTTACAACTCCTCTATCTGCTAGTGGCTCTCTCAAATTATCTGATGAAAGTCCTACTACGGAACCCACTCAATACCGATAAGTCGTTGGTTCCCTATAGTACTTAGCTCTCACCTGTCCCGACATCTCATTTGTAGTTAATAAATTATCATAGTTTATGCAGAAGTCATCTACTATGCATTGGTCTGTGGTCAAACGAGTACTACGATGTCTTAAGGGGACTCTCAATCATGGTGTCTTTCTTCGTAAATACTCTCCACTTTAGCTTCATGCCTTTACCGATGTTGATTGAGCAGGCAACTTTGATGATCGAACATCCACATCGGGGTATATTATCTTCCTTGGTGATAATCCAATTAGTTGGAGTTCTAAGAAGCAAAAAACAGTTGCATGACCTACAACTGAAGCTGAATACCATGTCATTGCCACTGCCACTATAGATCTCAATTGGGTCACAAATCTGCTCAAAGAACTCAACATCAACTCTACTCCTACAATATATTATGACAATGTCAAAGCTACCTATCTATACGCTAATTCGATATTCCACTCCCGTATGAAACATATTGCAATCGACTTTTATTTTGTGCGAGATCAAGTTGTCCGTCGTCAACTACGAGTTTCTCATCTCCATTCGACTGATCAGTTAGCCAACTCACTCAGAAAGCCTCTCGTTCGCCACCTTTTTGCATTACATCGGTCCAAGATTGGCATCCTTGAAAGGAGCACCATCTTGTGGGGGCTTGATAGCAGATAAGATTTCCTCAACTATATGAGGATATTTCTCTACTCTGTTGAGGAAAATCCTCTAATCTATTGAGAGAAATCCTCCCTCCTAACCTATATAAATAGGACAGGGATATGTGAATACAATCAAGCTTCTTCAGTAATTTGTTTTCCATCTCTTTTCTAACAGTAAGGTGACGAAGAAATTTACTAGCTATATGTTATAAAACTTGCATGATGATAAAATTGGAGATAATGCAATGATTTGAACTTGTATGTCTAAATACTTGATAGTTGCTAGTGACATTATGCATAATTGATAGGATATTATGCATAATTTTATCATGACATGTTGCTTGGATTTTTGAATCCAAGAGTTCTATCAATGTGGCATATTGATAAGATGAGTTAAAGTTAACTCCGTCATCAATTGGTTGTCATCATAAAAAAGGGGAGATTGTTGAATCTCAAATTTTGATGATGAAACCAATTGGTAGTGTTTATCTTATCTACATTTTGAGTGACGCAGGAAGCTTCGATCAGGGAGAGACAATTAAAAGCAGGAAGAATCATGTTGGGCCGGAGTGAAACATGTCATAAGATTGGAGGTCAGGCCAGAGGATCGGTCGATGTGTCGTAGAAAGCTCATGCCATGAATTCTGGCAACGGGCCGAAGGATCGGATATTATGCCAAGGAGATCGGAAGTTGTAGGAGTCAACATGTCGATTGGGCAATATATCAAATAAGAGGATGATGCATCAAAGGATCGGATGGGCACTGGATGAACCAATGACATGTCGGACAAATGATTCATACTTTGTAATCATTATCTAAGATCGAAGTAGTTTAAGGGGAAAATTGAGTTAGCTTTTGGTATAATCATACTAACTCAATTAGGGGTCAATTGGGCCTTAATTGAGACTGATTTTTGCTCATTGGGAGGCCCATTCAGTGACCTAAAAGTTGGGTCAAACGGTGGCATCGCCAGAACAGGCGGTAAAATCGCTTGTGAGTTGGAAAACTCGAAAACCCGATCTCCGAGGCTATCAGGCGGTGGTAGCACGAGGCTGGGTGGTGGTACCGCCTAGTGATAGTGTGTTAGGAGGTGGTACTACCAGACTGGGAGGTGGTAACACCCAATGTCAAGCTGCAGGTGGTGGTATCACCCAGTGCAGGCGGTGGTACCACCCGTACCTAGAAGACCCATAAGTTTGAATTTTTGGCTCCATTTTTTAAACCATTTGGGGTCTATAAATACCCTACTTGGGCAGCAAGAAAGGAGTAAGAATTCTTGGGAAAAAAACTAAGTAAACTCTGCCAAAACTTTTAGTTCCCTCATCCTAGTTCTTAGAATTAGTCCTAAGGGAGGTGTGTGAGGGAATTGTTAGGATCGGAGCGGCACTAAGAGGGGGGGGTGAATTAGTACAATGGATTAAAACTTGTAAGTTTGAAAACGAATTCGTAAATGCGAGGAGATTTTGATTCGATAGCAACTTGAGTAAAGTGAGAAGCTGAAAACGAAAGCTTGCTGTAGTGTAAATAACAATTTCAAAAAGGTAAGTACTCACACATTCAAGGAACACACCAATTTAAAGTGATTCGGTCAAATGACCTATATCTACTTACGAAGCCTTCTTCGATGAGGCTCCCAACTTCCACTAGCAAATCACTTTGAAGGAGAAGGACAAATACCCCTCTTACAACCTTTTACAAGTGATTCACACTCTTACAAATTTTCAACGAAAAGGAAGGAGATGAACACTCAAGCAATTGAAAACAAGGCTTGCTAAAGACTTTGCTAAGGCTTTTATCTCAATCTATTGCTTCTCAAAAAGTTATATTCTCTACTAAGAATTGAGGGGTATTTATAGGCCCCAAGAGGATTCAAATTTGGGCTCCAAATTTGATTTGCTTTTGGGTTTCCCGGTGCTGGCGGTGCCACCGCCTGTCGGTGTCTGACACTGACAGTGTACTGCCGGTGCCACCACCCAGTTCGACGGTGCCATCGCCGGACCTCTTGAGTGCTAGGCAGTGCCACCGCCTAGTCCAGTGGTACCATCACCCGATCCTTCGAGTTCTGGCCGATGTCACCGCCCAGTCCGGCGGTGCCACCGCCCGACCTTACCGGTCACTGGTTGGGCTTCAGATCTGGCCCAAACCAAGTCATATTCGGGCCTAATTAGCCCCTAACTAGGATATAGAATTATCCCTTAATCCTAACCCTAATTACATGTAAACTATGCAACTAAAAACATAGTCCTAAGCAAGTTTTTAATCGGCAAACGTCGAGTTTCCTTCTAGCGAGCTTTCCGGCGATCTTCCAGCGGACTTCCGATTCACCCTCGAATTTCTTCCGGTGGACTCCCAACAGGCTCCTGATCTTATGGCAAGTTCAGTGAGTAGCCAAGCCTTCTCGATGATCTCTGCGAACCTCCGACAATCTCTTCGGCGGACTTCCGAAAACTTCGACAAGTCCCCGATTTCTTCTCTGTTGGTTTCGACAGCATCTCCGACGAATCTTCGGACTTCCGGCGGACTCTTGAACACCCATCGAACTTGACTCTGGTAGACTTACTTTATATCTTCAAGCTATCATAGTTAATCCTGCATACTTAACTCAATAATATGGATTAGATCAATTAACCCATCAATTGATTTCATCATCAAAATCCAAGATTCAACAATCTCCCCCTTGATGATGACAATCAATTGATGACGGAGTTAAACATAACTCCCCCTATCTACATGCCATATAATGAGAAGACAAAAACTCTTGAATTCAATTTCTTTGAATTCAAGCCCAAACCGATAAGTTCTATTTGTTGAACTTATCGTTATTTTCTATAAGCATGAGCAAATACGAAACTTCGTATTTCTCATCATTCCAAGCTATGAAAATTATTTTCAAGTCAAATGATAAAAGACAATTATCATTTCGACAAGAGATATAAACTTTCAACATAAATCTCATGATATAAATATAAGGCATGATTTCATATGATCATGAGATAAAACGACAACCAATCTAAAAACTTTCATATTATAATATTCTAAAAAAGATTTGCGATGAATATAAGATATTTTTGTGATGCACATTTGCATTACAAAAGCTTTTGCAATTCATATAAGTCATGCTATCACATTTGCGATGCATATAAGACATTTACATTATACAAGCTTTCACAATTCATATTTTGCACAAGTCATCAATCTTTTGCACATTCTTCTCCCCCTTTGTCATCAACAAAAAGGAGATGATGTTTTAAGCATAAAACTCATGATCATTGAAGCTATTCATAAAATCATCTCATAAGAAAAAAAATCTTGAAAAGAAGATGGAAAAATTGTCAAAGCTTCAACTTGGCATTAATATTGATCATTCAAGGAAGACATCAAATCATCCAAAATAATATGAAGGAGCCATCAAAATATTGATAAAATTTCAGAAAGAAACATCCAACATCATATACTAGGATAATGTCAAACGCATGTCAAGGTAGCATAGAGGTTTACAATAATAAGAAAGAAGTCAAATCCATGAAAACCGAAAAGAGGATGAAGAATTTTTGAAAAATGTATACACTCAAGCTCATTCACAAGGACAATTCAACATGCCTAATTCCCTTCTAATAAAGTTAAATCGATCTTCATTTAAGGCTTTTATAAAAAATATCCGCTAATTGATACTTTGTATCAATAAATTCTAGAATGACATTATTATTATTGACATGATCTCGTATAAAGTGACGCCTAATGTCAATATGTTTAGTTCTAGAGTGTTGAATTAGATTTTTTGTTAGACCAATAGCATTTGTATTATCATATTTTATGGGAATGTTCTTCAAGTAAATTCTATAGTTTTCCAATATATTCTTCATCCAAACAACTTGTGCATAGCATGCACTTGCAGCTATGTATTCGGCTTCCACTATAGATAGTGCAACCGAATTTTGTTTCTTGGAAGTCCAAGAAACAAGTGCATGTCCTAAAAATTGGCATGTTCCAGATGTGCTTTTTCTATCTATCCTACATCCGCCAAAATTGACATCTGCATAAGCTATTAAATCAAAATTATCGGATTTTGGATACCATAATCCTAAATTAGGAGTTCCTTTAAGATATCTAAGGATTCTTTTAACACTTTTAAGATGAGATAATTTATGATTAGTTTGAAACCTAGTATAAAGTCCTACACTAAACATGATATCCGGTCTAGTTGCGATGAGGTAAAGTAGACTTCTTATCATTCCCCTATATATTTTTTTATCAAAGTTTTCACCATTTTCATCCATATCTAACTTAGTGGAAGTACTCATAGGAGTGTTTATCGCTTTTGAACCATCCATGTTAAATCGTTTTAACAATTCTAATGTATATTTAGATTGATTAAGAAATATACCATTACTAAGTTATTTAATTTGTAATCCTAAAAAGAAGGTTAATTCTCCCATTAGGCTGATTTTAAATTCATGACTCATACATTTGACAAATGATTCACATAGTGATTCATCCGAAGAACCAAAAATAATATCGTCAACATAAATTTAAACAATAAGAAAATTATTTTTCAAATATTTGATAAGCAATATAGTATCAACCTTACCTTTTGTAAAATTATTTAAAATAAGAAAGGAACTAAGCCTTTCATACCAAGCTCTAGGAGCTTATTTTAAGCCATAGAGAGCCTTAGTCAATCTAAATACATGATTAGGAAGAAGAAAATTTTTAAATCCGAGAGGTTGTTCAACATACAATTCTTCGGAAATAACACCATTCAAGAAAGCACTTTTAACATCCATTTGAAATAGTTTAAAATCATTACTACTAGCATAGGCAAGGAGCATCCTAATGGCTTCTAATCTAGCTACAGGAGCGAAGGTCTCTTCATAGTCGATACCTTCTTCTTGATTGAAACCTTTGGCCACTAGTTTAGCCTTGTTTCTGTAACATCCCCCATTTTTTAAAAAATTTAGTAAAAGGTTTGTTTATAAAAATAAGGATTATTTAATAATTATTTTACATTCAATGATATTATATTAAAAGTTTATGGCTAAGGACCTAAGAGTAAATATTAGAAGTTTGATATAATTTATGAAAGATTCAGATTTAAGTTTAAAAAAAAATATATATAGTGGACATGTATCACTAGCTAACCTAAGGTTGGTGCCACTTATCTTTGCTCTAAAGATGACACCTAGCCCCTTTCATGCATGCATGACACCTTGCAACTTTTGCATTAGCCAAAACCTAAATAATTAGATGAAAGGTTAAAGAAAACAAACCTGAAGAGTTGCAGCCAACGTGAGTTTGAGAAAAGAAGAAGAAGAAGAAGAAGAAGAAGAAGAAGAGCTTGAGGTTTTTCATCAATTTTCTTACATTTGGGATTCAAATAATTTGAAGGCAAGTGTTCTAACCCTATCCCATAGTAAATTTAATCTCTGTTTCCATTTTTATTCTGCAAAATTTGAAAGATTTCAACTGAGAACTAGACCTTCTTTCGTTTTGATATAAAGCTATGAATCTGTAATTTTTCGGTAATCTGACATCTGTGCAATGTTTCGGTCATAACATGTTGTAATAAACTCTGATTTAGACAAGACCTATTCCATTTGAAAGTAGACAAAAAAATATTTATTTTGATACTAAGATCGAATGATTTGGAGTTTAAATTCCTACTAAGACTTCTGTTTAAATTAACCCTACAGATTCTACAAAATAGGGACTGAAATTTCTGACCTCTTGTTGCTTAACTACTTATAACTTTCTGCTGTGAACTCAGATTCATACAAAGTATGATTTATTCGAAGCTAGACTCAAAATGTTTTCTGTATATACCTGATTTAAAATTTTTGGAATACAATTGCTAACTGAAACATCTACTTTCATCAATCCTATAGATTCAGTAAAACAGAACTAATATTTTCAGACCTTTCGCTACGAAATTATCTGTAACTCCCTTTTGTAAATTCCAATTCTTGTTAAACTTGATTTTCCTAAAACTAAATTGATAAATATTTCTAATGACACTAATTTTATATAAATTGGAGCATAATTGGTTATCCAAATAGTTCATAAAATGTTCCTATCAAATTCTGCCAGAATCGAGCTTTGGTCGATTTTGGCTTTCCTTGTTTCTTCTCTTTGGAAATCGATTTCATCAAACACTCTTACTTCAGTTAAGATTTGCATTATTACCTTAAATTTCTGTATACTTTTGTCCTTTATTTATTTGTACATCTGCAGCTATCATCTAAAGTTCATGTTTGCATCGTAATGATTCAGCACATGCATCCCATTGTTCCGCATTTGCTTTCGATATGTGCCTCTTCCAGTTTCATTTCGTCGGCCATTGAATTCACCTAACTTTCTTATTTCAATTGAGCTATATGTGATTTCTTGAAATCCTTGTATGCTCTTGCTTTTGCTTCCTTTCAAATCTGAATACATTTGTGAAAGATTATGTTTGTATCGTATTGACTCGAAAGGCATATGTACATTTCATTGTTCCGCATGTGCTTCCAATATATGCTAATTTCATTATTCATACTATCCCTTTGTACTCTGGTGTTTGTGGGATAAATGTGAACCTTTACCAGAAATGGTAAAGGGAGTTATGCTTAGAGCCCGCGATGCTCTGCCGGCCCCCTATGACTTCACTCAGACGTGGGTGGATGGAGCTCCCAAACGTGGGAGACTTATGTTTGTTGGTCATTCAGAAATGGATGGACCATATTATGTTATGATCCCACTTCACCTTCTATGTGTTTGATATGATATCCAAAGCTTTGGCTATGTTTCTATGCATGCTTTGGATAAGAATGAAATGAATGCATCGTCATGTGACATTTGAGCTTCTATTCATGTTTTGTTCTTTGATATATTTCTGAAATGTTATAAGTCTTTGTTATACCTTGAAAACTACCATATGTCATCGATATGCTCCTTATGCCAATGATATACTCCAATTACCTTTCCTCGATTGTATGAATAAAACGTGCTTCGAACGATATGATATTGTAATTCTGCATTCAAACAAAACATGCTACTATTTCATCCTATATCTCTGCTTTGTATTTTGATACCTTATTTGTTTGAAAACTGTCCTCTTTGCTATAGATATGTTAGTCATTTGTTGAGCTTTATATGCTCACCTTGTTGCTATATAAATTTTTTAAGATAGCTTATCGCTCACTAAAATGTGTAAATTGGGTTGAGGCAGTGGAAGACTAGAAGATTTTGGGGCAAATATTTTGTACTCGATAGGTTGATGTTGTATAAGTTCTTTTTGGGTCTAATGAAATATCAATGACAAATCTAGATTGATGTATCTTGTAAATATTTGATAAGTACCTCTTACGTCAGGATTTTTGGAAATGTTAAGTCTAAACTGTGTACTGATATAAACAAGTAGTACATGTTGGTTTTGTGATTGCATTAATTACCACGCTTATGGATTTATGATATAGTTATGGTTTAGTTAAGTTGCTTTTGGATTTTAAGAATCATCTAGTGACATGATGTATGATTATAGACTGCACAGTTTTTTTGAATTATGGATTATAGAGGTGAATGACTTGAATGTTTTTTTCTTAGTGACCTCAAAGGTGTGATTGGATCCTGGATTGTTTATTGAATTAAATATTATCAATCTTGAATTAGGTTCACACCTCCTAAATGATAACTAAATTCAGGGGGGCGTGACATAGTGGTATCAGAGCATGATTTGAGGATCACTAAGATTATTATTATTATTATTATTATTATTATTATTATTATTATTATGTTATGCTAGATACACGAAAAGAATTTGGTGGTTTAGTGAATTTTATTCAGATATTGATAAAAAAAAAAAAATTCTTTTGTTGTTTTTAGGAAGCGAGGATGACGAGGACATCTGGTTCTCCTATTGCATCTACTGCTAATCAGTTAAGTGGAATTATGAGAACTCTGGAGACTATGACACAAGTGATGCAACAACAAGTCCAACAAGGAGGAAATAATAGAATAGGAGCATCAAACCATACTGGGTTGGGAATTGAACAGTTTAAGAAGCTTAGTCCTCCTAGTTTTAGTGGTGAGCTTGATCCAATGACAGCAGAACGATGGATGATGCAGATAGAAAAAAATATTTGATGTCTTAAATTGCCCTGAAGACCAAAAGGTTTCTCTTGCAGCCTTTATGTTGGAAGGAGAGGCCGAGCACTAGTAGAGAATGATTAAAAGGATTTTTGAAATCAAACATGAGCCAATCACATGGAAGGCATTCATAGAAAAGTTCAACGATAAATATTTTCCAGATTGTATTAGAGAGTAGAAAGAATTGGAGTTCTTGGATCTCATCTAGGGAAATTTGACAGTTGCAAAGTATGAATCCAAATTCATTGAGCTCTCCAGATTTGCCACTCATATAACTGATGATGAAATTAGAAAAGCAAAGAAATTTGAAAGGGGTCTAAGGCCAGCTATAAGAAGTCGAATATCAGCATTAAAACTCCAAGCTTATGCCGATGTGGTCGAAAGGGCTTTGATAATTGAAAGAGACTTGGAGGAAATTCAAGAAATCAAGGATAAGAAAGATAAGAAGTTTATCAGCAAAAGTAAGAGAGGGAATGAATCTGAAACAAGTTATAAGAGGGTCAAGATGTCTAGATTTGAGAAAGAAAAACCACCACAGAGGACTCGTTCATGTGCTAAATGTGGATTAAATCATGAAACAAGTCAATGTTTTCGGACGACTAGAGCTTGTTTTGCTTGCGGGAAATTAGATCATAAAGTAAGAGATTGCCCATTGAACAAGAAGAAAGAGCCACTACCTCCTAAGTCAACAGCCCATGCTAGAGTATATGCTATTACTGAACAAGATTCCAGAGCCTCTAAATTAGTGGTTGAAGGTATTCTTCATATTTCTAAAAGAAATGTAAAAGTTTTGTTTGATCCTGGTTCCAACTTATCTTTTGTTTCACAACACTTTGCTTGTTACTTGGGCATTGAACCTAGACCCTTGGATTATATGTTATATGTAACTACTGTTGTTGGGGATTCCTTGACAACAAACTTGGTTTATCCATCTTGTTTGATTTCTATCGGAGAATGTGAACTTCTTGCTGATTTGATTCTCCTAGAGATCCAGGGTTTTGAGATTATACTTGGCATGGATTGGCTATCTTCCTATCATGCTAGTGTCGATTGCTATACAAAAATAATTACTTTCTGCATACCAGATCAACCTATATTTTACTTTGAGGGTATTAGGCATGATTTGCCTCCTTGCTTGATATCAGCACTTTAAGCTTATTGTTTTATGCAGAAGGGTTGTTTTTGTTATATGGTGTGTGTAAAGGAGCATTCAAATCAAGAAACTCACCTAAATGAAATTACAGTGGTCAAAGAGTTCCCTAATGTATTTCCAAATGACTTGCCTGGTTTATCTCCAGATAGAGAGGGTGAATTTACTATTGATTTGATCCCTGGGACAACTCCAATATCTAAGTCTCCTTACAGAATGGCACCACTCGAGCTTGAGGAATTGAAAAAGCAACTACAAGAACTATTAGATAAGGGTTTCATTCGACCCAGTGTTTCACCATGGGTGCTCCGGTGCTATTAGTTAAAAAGAAGGATGGAACGTTAAGGCTTTGTATTGATTATAGACAATTGAATCAGGTGACCATCAAAAACAAGTATCCCCTACCCAGAATTGATGATTTGTTTGATCAATTGCAGGGTGCACAAGTATTCTCCAAGATTGATTTAAGGTCAGGTTACTATTAGTTGAAGATCATGAAGGAGGATATTCCAAAAACGGCTTTTAGAACTCGATATGGTCACTATGAATTCTTAGTGATGTCTTTTGGTTTAACTAATGCCCCTGCAGCTTTTATAGAACTGATGAATAGGATATTTCAGCCATTCTTGGATGATTGTGTGATTGTATTCATTGATGACATATTAGTATATTCAAGGAGTAATCAGGAGCATGAGGAACACTTGAGAAATGTATTATCCATACTAAGAGAAAAGAAGTTGTATGCAAAGTTCAGCAAATGTGAATTTTGGTTGAATAAAATTACTTTCTTAGGCCATGTGATTTCAGGGAAGGGTATATCTGTTGATCCAAAGAAAGTGGAAGCTGTTGTTAAGTGGGAAGTACCAACAAACGTGACAGAAGTTAGAAGCTTCTTGGGCATGGCAGGTTATTATAGGAGATTTGTGGAGGGATTTTCTCGAATCGCTCAACCTCTCACCAAACTCACTCAAAAGAATGTGAAATTTGTATGGGGTGATGATTGTGAGCAAAGTTTCCAAGAGTTAAAAAGGAGATTGACTAGTGCCCCTATTCTCACTATTCCAAGTGGTGATGAGGGATTTATGGTTTACAATGATGCTTCAAGAAAGGGCCTTGGATGTGTTTTGATGCAAGAAGGGAAAGTGATTGCTTATGCTTCTAGACAACTAAAGAGTTATAAACTGAATTATCCAACTCATGATTTGGAATTAGCAGCAATTGTTTTTGCTCTAAAAATTTTGAGGCATTACTTGTATGGATGAAAATTTGAAATCTTTACTGATCATAAGAGTTTAAAGTATATTTTTACTCAAAGAGAGTTAAACATGAGATAGCGGAGATGGATAGAACTTCTAAAAGATTATGATTGTACCATTCGTTATCACCCGGGTAAAGCTAATGTTGTAGCATATGCCCTTAGTAGAAAATCTACAAGTTTTATGGTGATTTTGGTTGTGAAGCAATGGAAGTTATTAGAAGAGAATTATGATTTGAATGTTATGAGAAAAGGACAAGACTCAATGATATTAATGGCCTCCATCCAAGTGCAATCTGATCTCATTCAACAAATTAAAGGAGGACAACTACAAGATCGACGCTAGATCTGCTTAAGGAATGAAGTAGAAAAGGGATTGAAAATGAATTTTCGAGTTTCAGAGGATGGCCTATTGAGATTTAGGGATAGAATATGTGTTCCAAATGACTCAGATATCAAAAATCAAATCCTGAGGGATGGTCATAATTCAAAGTACACCATGCATCCTGGTAGCACTAAGATGTATAGAGATCTCCAAAGTCATTATTGGTGGGAAGGCATGAAGAAGGAGATTACAATATATGTTTCAAAGTGTTTGACTTGTCAGCAAATCAAAGCAGAACACCAAAGACCTGGAGGTTTGTTGCAACCTTTAGGTATTCCTGAATGGAAATGGGAATGTATTACCATAGACTTTATTTCAGGACTACCCCGAACTTCAAGAAAGCATAATGCTATTTGGGTTATCATTGATAGGTTAACGAAATCTGCACATTTCCTACCGATCAATATGACTTATTCTCTTGATAGGCTTGCAGATTTATATATAAATGAAATAGTAAGACTTCATGGTGTTCCAAAGGAGATAATCTCTGACAGAGACTCCAGATTTCTATCTAGATTTTGGAGAATGTTACAGGATTCTATTCGCACTAAAGTCAAGTTTAGTAGTGCTTATCACCTTCAAACTGATGGTCAATCAAAAAGAACCATTCAAACACTTGAGGATTTGCTTCGAGCCTATGTTATGGATTGGAAAGGTGAATGAGATAAAGATATCTCTCTTATTAAGTTCACTTACAATAATAGTTATTATTCACATATTTAGATGGCTCCTTATGAAGCTTTATATGGGCCAAAGTGCAGGACGCCTATAAGTTGGGAAGAAATTGACGATAGAAAGTTATTAGCACTAGAAAAAGTACAAGAGACAATTGAGAAAATTTAACTTATAAGAAAAAGGTTAAAGACTGCTCAAAGTCATCAAAAGAGTTATGCTGATAATAGAAGACGAAATATTGAGTTTCAAATCGGGGATTTTGTATTCCTGAAGGTCTCCCCTTCTAAAGGCATTGTAAGATTTGGGAAGAAAGAAAAGTTAAGCCCAAGATTCATTGGACCTTTTGAGATTCTTGAGAGGGTTGGTTATGTCGCTTATAGGATTGCCTTGCCACCATCATTGTGCCATATCCATGATATATTTCATGTTTCAATGATCAGAAAGTATATACCTGATCCCTCTCATATCATTAAGTATGAGCCGATGGTGATTGATAAAGACTGGTCTTATGTGGAAGAGCCCACTCAGATTGTTGATAAAAAAAGAAAAGATCTTGAGGAATCGGGTTATCCCTCTAGTTAAAGTGATATGGAGATATCATTCTGGAGAGGAAACAACTTAGGAGCTTGAGGAAGAAATGATGAAAACTTATCCTCATCTTTTCGTCGAATGAGGTATGATAAATTTAGAGGACTAAATTTTTCTTCAAGGAGGGGAGAGTGTAACATCCCCCATTTTTTAAAAAAATTAGTAAAAGGTTTGTTTGTAAAAATAAGGATTATTTAATAATTATTTTATATTCAATGATATTATATTAAAATTTTATGGCTAGGGACCTAAGAGTAAATATTAGAAGTTTGATATAATTTATGAAAGATTCAAATTTAAGTTAAAAATATATATATATAGTGGACATGTGTCACTAGCTAACCTAAGGTTGGTGCCACTTATCTTTGCTCTAAAGATGACACATAGCCCCTTTCATGAATGCATGACACCTTGCAACTTTTGTGTTAGCTAAAACCTAAATAATTAGATGAAAGGTTAATAAAAACAAACCTGAAGAGTTGCAGCCAATGTGAGTTTGAGAAAAGAAGAAGAAGAAGAAGAAGAGCTTGAGGTTTTTCATCAATTTTCTCACATTTGGGATTCAAATAATTTTAAGACAAGTGTTCTAACCCCATCCCACAGTAACCTTAATCTACGTTTCCATTTTTATTCTACAAAATTTGAAAGATTTCAATTGAGAACTAGACCTTCTTTCGTTTTGATATAAAGCTATGAATCTATAATTTTTTGGTAATCTGACCTCTATGCAATGTTTCGGTCATAACATTTTGTAATAAACTCTGATTTAGACAAGACCTATTCCATTTGAAAGTAGATAAAAAAAATATTTATTTTGATACTAAGATCGAATGATTTGGAGTTTAAATGCCTACTAAGACTTTTGTTTAAATTAACCCTACAGATTCTGCAAAACAGGGACTGAAATTTCTGACCTCTTGTTGCTTAACTACTTATAGCTTTCTGCTGTGAACTCAGATTCATACAAACTATGATTTATTCGAAGATAGACTCAAAATTCTTTCTGTATATACCTGATTTGAAATTTTTGGAATAAAATTGCTAACTAAAACATCTGCTTTCATCAACCCTATGGATTCAGTAAAATAGAGCTAATATTTTCAGACCTTTCGCTACGAAATTATCTGTAACTCCCTGTTGTAAATTCCAATTCTTATTAAACTTGATTTGCCTAAAACTAGATTGACAAAGCTTTCTAATGACACCTATTTTATATAAATTGGAGCATAATTAGTTATCCAAATAGTTCATAAAATGTTCCTATCAAATTCTGCCAGAATCGAGCTTTGGTCGATTTTGGCTTTCCTTGTTTCTTCTCTTTGGAAATCGATTTCGTCAAACACTCTTACTTCAGTTAAGATTTACATTATTACCTTAAATTTCTGTATACTTTTGTCCTTTATTTATTTGTACATCTGCAGCTATCATCTAAAGTTCATGTTTGCATCGTAATGATTCGGCACATGCATCCCATTGTTCCGCATTTGCTTTCGATATGTGCCTCTTCCAGTTTCATTTCGTTGGCCATTGAATTCACCTAACTTTCTTATTTCAATTGAGCTATATGTGATTTCTTGAAATCCTTGTATGCTCTTGCTTTTGCTTCCTTTCAAATCTGAATACATTTGTGAAAGATTATGTTTGTATCGTATTGACTCAAAAGGCATATGTACATTTCATTATTCCGCATATGCTTCCAATATATGCTAATTTCATTATTCATACTGTCCCTTTGTACTCTGGTGTTTGTGGGATAAATGTGAACCTTTGCCAGAAATGGTAAAGGGAGTTATGCTTAGAGCCCACGATGCTCTGCCGGCCTCCTATGACTTCACTCAGACATGGGTGGATGGAGCTCCCAGACGTGGGAGACTTATGTTTGTTGGTCATTCAGAAATGGATGGACCATATTATGTTATGATCTCACTTCATCTTCTATGTGTTTGATATGATATCTAAAGCTTTGGCTATGTTTCTATGCATGCTTTGGATAAGAATGAAATGAATGCATCGTCATGTGACATTTGAGCTTCTATTCATGTTTTGTTCTTTGATATATTTCTGAAATGTTATAAGTCTTTGTTATACCTTGAAAACTACCATATGTCATCGATATGCTCCTTATGCCAATGATATGCTCCAATTACCTTTCCTCGATCGTATGAATAAAATGTGCTTCGAACAAAATGATATTATAATTCTGCATTCAAACAAAACATGCTACTGTTTCATCCTGTATCTCTGCTTTGTATTTTGATACCTCATTTGTTTGAAAACTGTCCTCTTTGCTATAGATATGTTAGTCATTTGTTGAGCTTTATATGCTCACCCCGTTGCTATATAAATTTTTCAGAATAGCTTATCGCTCACTAAAATGTGTAAATTGGGTTGAGGCAATGGAAGACTAGAAGATTTTGGGGCAAATATTTTGTACTTGATAGGTTGATGTTGTATAAGTTCTTTTTGGGTGTAATGAAATATCAATGACAAATCTACATTGATGTATCTTGTAAATATTTGATAAGTACCTCTTATGTCAAGATTTTTGGAAATGTTAAGTCTAAACTGTGTACTGATATAAACATGTAGTACATGTTGGTTTTGTGATTACATTAATTACCGCGCTTATGGATTTATGATATAGTTATGGTTTAGTTAAGTTGCTTTTGGATTTTAAGAATCATCTAGTGACATGATGTATGATTATAGACTGCATAGATTTTGTGAATTGTGGATTATAGAGGTGAATGACTTGAATGTTTTTTTCTTAGTGACCTCAAAGGTGTGATTGGATCCTGGATTGTTTGTTGAATTAAATATTTTCAATCTTGAATTAGGTTCACACCTCCTAAAAGAGAACTAAATTCAGGGGGGGCGTGACAGTTTCTAACCACTATACCGCATTCATCTTACTTGTTTCTAAAGACCCATTTAGTACCAATGATTAAATGGTCACTAGGTCTAGGAACAAGCTTCCATACCTTATTCCTCTCAAATTGGTTTAATTCCTCTTGCATTGCAATAACCCATGAATCATCTTTCAAGGCTTTGTCAATGCATTTAGGTTCAATTTGAGAAAGGAAGGCGGTGTTAGCACAAAAATTCTTGAAGGAAGAACGAGTTTAAACCGCTTTTGATGTATCTCCTATAATTAGCTCCTTTGGATGAGCATCTACATACTTCCATTCCTTGGGTAAGGAAATTTTGGAAGAAGATGCATCTAATTTGCTATTTTGAGGAGGAGATTCATTTAAATTCAAAATATCAAAACCAAGATCATCATCAAAATTATTTTTCTTTAACTCAAAATTTTCATTAAAAACTACATGAATAGACTCTTCTATAACTAACGTTCTTTTGTTAAAAACACAAAAAACCTTAGAAACAAAAAAGTAACTAAGAAATATATCTTTATCGGATTAGGATCAAATTTTCCTAAGGTATCCTTTTCATTCAAAATAAAGCATTTGCAACCAAAAACTTTAAAATAAGAAACATTTGGTTTTTGTTATTTCATAATTCATAAGGAGTTTTTGATAGAGATGGTCTTATTAGAACCCTATTCATGACATAGCAAGCTGTATTAACGGCTTCGGCCCAAAAATACTTAGGTAGACTATATTCATTTAACATGGTTCTTGCCATTTCTTGTAAATTTCTATTTTTTCTTTCAACTTTCCTGTTTTGTTGAGGATTTCTCGGAGTTGAGAAGTTGTGATTATATCCATTGGATTCACAAAAACTTTATAAGTCACGGTTTTGAAATTCACCATTGTGATCATTCCGAATTGATGAAATCATGAAGCCTTTTTCGTTTTGAGTAAGTTTACAAAATTTAGAGAAACATTTGAAACAATCACTTTTGTAAGCCAAGAAATAGGTCCAAGTGTATCTACTATAGTCATCTACAATTACGAAGGTATATTTGCTTCCTCCAAGACTCGTTGTGTCAATTAGTCCAAGTAAGTCTAAATGGATCAATTGCAATAGTCTAGTG
Organism: Musa acuminata AAA Group; assembly: GCF_036884655.1. Lineage (NCBI taxonomy): Eukaryota > Viridiplantae > Streptophyta > Magnoliopsida > Zingiberales > Musaceae > Musa > Musa acuminata. The sequence continues at coordinate 20,574,692 of NC_088331.1, forward strand.
GTGCTAATTTGATTTTTTTGTTTGAAACTAGTTTTTATTTGTTTTCCTAGTTGACAAGAATCACACACTTTGTCCTTAACAAACTTCATATTGGGAATCCCTTGTACTAACTCTCTAGATGAAATCTTAGATATTAGTTTCATACTTGCATGGCCTAGTGGTGCTAATTTGATTTTTTGGTTTGAAACTAGTTTTTATTTGTTTTCCTAGTTGACAAGAATCACACACTTTGTCCTTAACAAACTTCATATTGGGAATCCCTCGTACTAACTCTCTAGATGAAATCTTAGATATTAGTTTCATACTTGCATGGCCTAATTTCCTATGCCAAAGCCAAGCATCATAATTTAAAACGGAAAAGCACATTTCATTATTAAGTTCATCAAGGTTGATGGTGTAGACATTATTTTGTTTTAAGGCAATCATTGATATGTTATTGTTTGATTTTTCAATAATGCACATATAAGATTCAAATCTAACGATGTAACCTTTATCGCATAATTGACTAATACTTAAGATATTATATTTCAATCCATCAACTAGCAACACATCATCAATTGAAAAACTTGATTTGTTACCTATGGTTCCCTTGCCAATGATTTTACCTTTGTTGTTGTCTCCGAAGGTGACATACCCTTCTTCTTTGCTAGTGAGCATAGAGAAATGAGATGGATCTCCGGTCATATGCCTTGAGCATCCACTATCAAGATACAATCTCTTGCTCCTAGCATGTGAGTTTATCTACAAAAGAGGATGGTTTTTATGTACCCATTTGATTTTGGGTGCCTCAAAAATTGATATACTAATTTTATTATTCATCATTAAATTATTGTTTGCAAGGATCATGTCCAAGCCTTTGCTACCGACCTTAAACTTGTTTAAGGCCTCTTTAAGTAGCAAATTCTCATTTTTTATTGCTTCTAAGTGTTCACACTTAGAGCATGGAAGAGTTTGAAGATTATTAAGCTTATTTGGTAGTAAGGCATGCTCTTTCTTTAATAAATTGAACTTCTTACTAATAGTTCTACACTCATCAAATAATTCGTGAAAAACGATAGAAAGTTCATCGAAAGATAAATCTTCATTAATTAAATCACATACCTCTCCTCCTAAAGCCATTAGTGTGAAGTTTGCCTCATCTTTGTTGTTATCTTTTTCATTCTCCGAATCACTTGAGTAATCCCAAGTCGCTTTCAAAGATTTCTTCTTCTTCGGTTGCTTCTTCTTGGCTTAGGGGCATTCATTTTTGAAGTGCCTCGGCTTCTTACATTCATATCATATTACTTGGTCCTTTTTATGTTCAAGTTTATTTTTGGTATCATTTTTAAATTTATTCTTTCTTATAATTTTTTTAAATTTTCGAGTTAAAAGTGCAATGTCATCGTCACTGTCCTCATCACTTGATGTTCCTTTCAAGTGGCCTTCTTGTGTTCTAAGTATCATATCCTTCCTGTTCTTTGGAAGGGGGTTTTCAAGCTCTTTATGAGCATGGCACGTCATTTCGTAGGTCATAAGAGACCCAATAAGTTCTTCGAGAGGAAATATTTTAAGGTCTTTGGCCTCTTGAATGACCGTAACTTTTGGATCCCAACTCTTTGGAAGGGATCTTAAAATTTTAGTTACTAGTTCAAAGTTAGAAAATACTTTACCAAGAGCTTTGAGTCCATTAATGACATCCGTGAAACGGGTGTACATGTCTCCAATGGACTCACTTGGTTTCATCTGAAAAAGTTCATAAGAATGCACAAGAATATTGATTTTGGACTCTTTCACTCGGTTAGTGCCTTTACGAGTGACCTCAAGAGTTCTCCAAATATCAAAAGCCGAATCGCAAATTGAAACGCGATTAAATTTATTTTTGTCAAGTGCACAAAACAAGACATTCATAGCCTTTGCGTTTAAAGCAAAAACCTTCTTCTCCGATTCATCCCATTCGCTCATCGGAAGAGAAGATTTTTTTAAATCCATTTTCGATAATATTCCAAAGCTCAAAATCTATGGAAATAAGGAAGATCCTCATACGAGTCTTCCAATATGTGTAATCCGACCCATTGAACATAGGCGGACGTGTAATAGAGTAACCCTCTTGTATGCCAGAGTAAGCTATCTCTCTTGGGTATTAAACCAAATATAAGAGTAAGCCTTGCTCTGATACAAATTATTAAGATCGGAGCGTCGCTAAGAGGGGGGGTGAATTAGTGCAACGGATTAAAACTTATAAGTTTGAAAATGAATTCGTAAATGCGAGGAGATTTTGATTCGATAGTAACTTGAGTAAAGTGAGAAGATGAAAATGAAAGCTTGCTGTAGTGTGAATAACAATTTCAGAAAGGTAAGTACTCACACATTCAAGGAACACACCGATTTAAAGTGGTTCGGTCAAATGACCTACATCCAATTGTGAAGCCTTCTTCGATGAGGCCCCCAACTTCCACTAGTAAATCACTTTGAAGAGGAAGGACAAATACCCCTCTTACAACCTTTTACACGTGGTTCACACTCTTACAAATTTTCAATGAAAAGAAAGGAGGTGAACACTCAAGCAATTGAAAATAATGCTTGCTAAAGACTTTACTAAGGCTTTTATCTCAATCTATTTCTTCTCAAAAAGTTGTATTCTCTATTGAGAATTGAGGGGTATTTATAGGCCCTAAGAGGATTCAAATTTGGGCTCCAAATTTGATTTACTTTTGGGTTTCCTAGTGCTGGCAGTGCCACTGCCTATTAGTGTTTGACACTGATAGTGTATCGGCGGTGCCACCGTCGGACCTCTCGGGTGCTGGCCGATGCCACCGTCGGATGTCTCGAGTGCTAGGCGGTGCCACCGCCTAGTCCGGCGGTACCATCGCCCGATCCTTCGAGTTCTCGGTGGTGCCACCGCCCAATCCGACGGTTCCACCGCCCGACCTTACGGGTCACTGGTTGGGCTTCAGATCTGGCCCAAACCAAGTCATATTCGGGCCCAATTGGCCCCTAACCAGGATATAGGATTATCTCTTAATCCTAACCCTAATTACATGTAAACTACGCAGCTGAAAACATAGTCCTAAGCAAGTTTTTAACCGACAAACGTCGAGTTTCCTGCCGACAAGCTTTCCGGCGATCTTCCAACGGACTTCCGATATACCCTCGGATTTCTTCCAGCGGACTCCCAGCAGGCTCCCGATCTTGTCGCGAGTTCAGCGAGTAGCCAAGCCTTCTCGGTGATCTCTGCAAACCTCCGACGATCTCTTCGACAGACTTTTGAAAACTTCGACAAGTCGTCGATTTCTTCTCGGTTAGTTCCGGCAGCATCTCCAACGAATCTTCGGACTTTCGACGGACTCTTGAACACCCATCGAACTTGATTCCGATAGACTTGCTTTATATCTTCAAGTTATCGTAGTTAATCCTGCACACTTAACTCAATAATATGGATTAGATCAATGAACCCATCAATTGATTTCATCATCAAAATATGAGATTCAATAGGAATACTTGTAAAAGAGTGACTTATAAGAGTTATCTCCTAAACCCGTGAAAAAGAGAAAGTGTTATAAGAATGTGTTGGTCTTTGCATATTAAAGGATGACCGTTAGTGGATGCCGGTGGTTTTGATGGAAGAGGAATCAATGGGGTGAAACGACGACTGAACCACTATAAAATCTGGTTTGCATTTATGTTTTGCTATTTTACATTTATTATAAACTGCCATACTTCCTAATTACTTTAGCTACACACTCTTACGAATATGTTTCAAGTTAACATCATTTCTGAAATCGAGTTTTATCCCACGAAGATTCTCAAACTAATGTGTTTTATCTGCTGGACTAATTCATCTCCCCACCCCCCACCCCCCTCTTAGTGCTGACTCATTCCTAACAAAAGCCATGTTTCATCATTCAAAATCGAAAAATAACTTACATCATGAAAATCATCAAGATCAATAATATAAATATTCTCACTTCTTAAAGCTATCACAGATTTATTCTTATTTGGTATTTCTATGATGCAAGCATAAGATTCAAATTTAACATTATATCTCTTATCACAAAATTGTCTAATGCTTATTAAGTCATGTTTCAAACTATCTACTCAAAGCACATCTTCAATCAAGAGATTCGATTTGTTATCAATATTTCTAATGTCAATGATTTTTCCTTTATTGTTATCTCCAAAGCTAACATATCTTCTATCTCAACTAGTGAGCTTTGAAAATTTTATAGGATCTCCTGTCATCTACTATTAAGATATTATCTTTTGCTCCTAACTCTTATTTGAAAATATACCTACAAGAAAGAGATGTTTGTTTTTGGTATCCATTTAACTTTAGGTCTTTTGTGGTTAGATTTATCTTTTTTATCTTTTATCTTTATATCATTTATAGTTTCTTTAGAAACCCAAACTAATTTATCATGACTATATTTCTTAAGACTAAATGTGCAAGTAAAGTGATCGAAGTTTTCTAAAAAGTTATATTTAACTTCATGAGGAATATGTAGTGTGGGCCCTTATATAAATTTATTTGGTTTTTGATTTGTGCTATTACTTATGAAACCAATATCTTTCTTTCTAAATCCACAATCTTATTTAGCAAAAATCATATTAAGTAATTTGTTTCTACTTTTAAATTTGCGTAATGTTTGTTATAGTAACATGTTATCCTTTTAAAGTGATTCTATTACATCATTACTATCAATAGACTCCTTTAAGCAATATTATAATTTCTTATTTATGACAAGTAAGTCATTCTTTATATTTTTCAATGTTGTAATTTTAGTAATTTTTTAACTAACTCATTTTTAAATTTAAGTCTAGATAATTCTAAATCTTTACATTTAGTGCAAGAAGTAGAAAATGTTGACATATAATTGTTATATTTATTTTTTTAATATATTAAATTCATTAGTAAGTGAAACATGATCTTTTTTTAGTAAATTATATTTTTTATTAATCTTTTCAAATTCATTATATAAATTATGAAATACTTCAAGTAATTCATTATATGAGAAAAAAGTTTCGAGAGAGTCAAATATCTTATTATTGAAAGCCATTAAGGTATAATTTGTCACTTCTTTATTAGTTTGCTCTTCCACTTTCGACTCACTTGATTCATCTCATGTTGATTTGTGTGCTTTCTTCTTCTTTTGGGTTGATAACTTCTTTTTCAATTGAAGATACTTATTTTTGAAGTGTCTCGGTTTTTTACACTCATAACATTTGATTGTATCTTTCTTCAACTTACTTTTATTGTTACCTTCTCTTCTTGTAAGATTTATCCTATTTCTCCTCATAAAAATTTTGAATCTTTTTGTAAGAAGTACCATATCTTCGTCATTATCACTTGAACTTTCACTCAAATAATCTTCTTTAGATTTAAGGGTAGTATTCATCCTTTTCTTTAGAATGTTTTTATCTTCTTCATCATATGCTTTGCATATCATTTCATAAGTCATTAAAGATTCTATGAGTTCTTCAAGAGAAAGGTTATTCAAGTCTTTAGCTTCTTGTATTGTCATTACTTTTAGATCCTAATTTTTAAGAAGAGACCTTATGATCTTACACATCAATTCAAGATTAATATAAGTTTTACTAAGTGCTTTTAATCCATTGATAATATCCATAAAATGAGTGCATATATTGTTGAATCTCGGATTTTGATGATAAAATCAATTATAAATTGTTTGATCTAATCTATATGTTGAAAAAAGTATGCAGGATTAACTACGATAGCTGTAAGACATAAAACAAGGTTTATGCAGGAGTCAAGATCGAGATCTCATTGGGAGTTCGAGAGTTCAACAGAAGTCCAGACGTTCGTCGGAAGTTCTGCCGGAACCAACCGTGAACTCTAGGAGCTTGCCAAAGAAGCTTATCAAAACTCGCTAAGAAGATCATCGTAAAGTCCAGGAGCTTGCCGGGAGTCTACCGAAACATTGCCGAGAGTTCGTCGGATGTTCGCCGAAAGCTCGCCGGAAGAGCAATTGACACACCGGAACAAGCAGCACTGTAATCATGTCATAGTTATCGTAGTTAGAGCATAAATTAAGTTACGATTGGGAGGTGATCCCACTAACTTAATTAGGGGCCAACTGGGCCCTTAAAAGGGTTGAATTGGGCCGAATTGAGCACCCAATTCAGCCTGTGAAAATATGGTCGGTGGTGGCACCGCTTGGAAGGCAGTGCACCATATTTTCTGGGCGATGGTACCACCCAGACTGAACGATGGTACCACCGGCAGTAATGCTGCCAATGATGGTACTGCCCTTGTTCGACGATGGTACTGCCCAGTGTTAGATCAACGACGGTAGTACTGCACAGTAACCGACGGTGTTACCGCCAGTACCTCGGATTCTGGGGATGTGATACTTTTTGGCTCTAATTTTGAAGTCATTGGGTCCTATAAAAATCTCACCCTTTTTTGCATGAAAGGGCACGAAAGTATTGGCTTAATCTTAAATTCTTAAGTCATAAAAGTATTGTAAAAGTTAGAGTTCTCCTCCTCCATCTCTTAGCCTTGTAACCATCTAAGAAAGAGAAGTGAGACTTGTAAGGGTTGTCTCCTAAACCCGAAAAAACGAGAAAGTACTGTAAAGAGGTGTTCGATCTTCACCTATTGAAGGAAGGCCTTTAGTGGACGCTAGTGACCTCGTTGAAGGAGGAATCCGAAAGTGGATGTAAGTCACCTTGACCGAACCACTCTAAATTTTGATTTGCTTTTCATTTGTGCAATTTACTTTACTGTAAACCTCCTTAATCTTCTCTTGTACTTTTACGAAAGCTTTCAAATTTAACTTCTCTCCAAAATAGATTGAATCGAAACCATTTTCGTCAGAATCGATTTTAAACAAAATGAATAATTTTCTGAAATCGCGAAAGTTTTCCACTGTACTGATTCACACCCCCCCCCCACCCCCCCCCTTAGTGCCGCTCTTGATCCTAATAATTGGTATCAAAGCAAGGTTCACTCTCATTTGGTTTTAAACCCAAGAGAGATGGCATTTGCCGGCAACCTAGAGGGCTATTCAATTATACGTCCACCCATGTTCCATGGGATGGATTACACATATTGGAATACTAGAATGAGGATCTTCCTAATTTCAATAGATTTTGAATTATGAAATATTATAGAAAATGGCTTTCAAAAGTCTTCTCTTCCAATGAACGATTGGAATGAGTTGGAGAAGAAGACTTTCAATTTAAACACAAAGGCTAAGAATACCTTATTTTGTGCATTAGATAAAAACGAGTTTAATCGAGTATCGATTTGTGAAACGGCTTTTGATATTTGGTACATACTCAAAGTGACTCATGAAGGCACTAATAGAGTGAATGAGTCAAAAATTAATCTTTTAGTATATTCTTATGAGTTGTTTCGAATGAAACCGAGTGAGACCATTGGAGACATGTACACCCGATTTACAGATGTCGTCAATGGTCTAAAAGGACTTGGTAAAAGTTTCTCGAATTTTGAACTTGTTAATAAAATTTTAAGACCCCTTCTAAAGAGTTGGGACCCTAAAGTAGCAGTCATTCAAGAGGCCAAAGATTTAAATAATTTTCCTCTCGAAGAACTAATTGGGTCACTAATGACCTATGAAATGATATATAAAGCTTATGAAGAGCTTGATGATACCCTTCCAAAGAACAGGAAGGATATGGTACTGAGAACACAAGAAGACCACTTGAAAGAAAACTCAAGTGATGAGGACCTTGATGAAGATTTGGCACTCTTAACAAAAAAATTCAAAAAATTTATTAAAAGAAATAAATTTAAAAATGACACTAAAAATAAATTTAAACCTAAGAAAGATCAAATAATTTGCTACGAATGCAAAAAAGCCAGGACATTACAAGAGCGAATGTCCCCTAGTCAAGAAGAGATAACCAAAGAAGAAGGCTCTTAAAGCAACATGGAATGATTTAAGTGCATCCGAAGAAGAGGAGGAGCCTACCATCACCGAGCAAGTTGCTCACTATGCACTAATGGCTATTAGAGATGAGGTAACAAGTTCATTAGACGTAAATTTATCTTTTGATGAGCTTTTAAATGCATTTCATGAATTATTTGATGAATGTAGAACCTTGAGTAAAAAATATAACTTTTTAAAAAAGGAACATGCTTCTCTTATTAGCGATTTTGATAGATTAAAAGTTGAGCATAATGATAGTCTAACTTCATGTACGAAATGTAATGAACTAGAATTACTTCAAAGAGAAAACTTGCTACTTAAGAAAACCTTAGAAAAGTTTGAGGTTGGTAGTAAATCCTTGAATATGATCCTTGCCAACAAGGGTCACGTTCATAGAAAAGGCGGAATCAGATTTGTGAGTAGCTCTCACCAAACTCCAACCACCTTTGTTAAAGGCCCTACTTTGCATATTTCACCCCAAAAGAAATATAACTTTTGTTACAAATTTGGGCATGTAGTTTATCATTGTCCATTTAAGAAATGTAGTCCACACAAATTGATTTGGGTTCCTAAAAGAACCTCAAATGACTCAATGCAATATGATAAACTATGTAGATTGATTTTTGAGGCACTCAAGGTCAAATGGGTACCTAAAAATCATCCTTTTTTGTAAAAATATTTACCATCACAAGCTAGGAGCAAGAGATGGTACCTTGATAGTGGATGCTCAAGGTATATGGCCGAAGATCCATCTCAATTCTCAAAGCTCACTAGCATAGACGAAGGATATGTCACCTTTGGAGACAACAATAAGGGTAAAATCATTGGCAAAGGAACCATAGGTAACAAATCCAACTTTTTTATTCAAGATGTGTTGTTAGTTGATGGCTTAAAGCATAACTTCTTGAGCATTAGTCAATTATGTGATAAAGGATATATTGTTAAATTTGAATCTAATGCTTTCATTATTGAAAAGTCATACAAAAACACATCTATGATTGCACTAAAATAAAATAACGTATACACTATCGACATTAATGATCTATGTAATGAAATGTGCTTTTCGGTTTTGAATGACGATGCTTGACTTTGGCATAGAAGATTAGGTCATGCTAGTATGAAACTAATCTCTCAAATTTCATCTAAAGAACTTGTAAGAGGAATTCCTCATATCAAGTTTGTCAAAGATAATGTGTGTGATGCATGTCAACTAGGAAAACAAATAAAATGTAGCTTCAAACCTAAGAACCAAATAAGCACCTCTAGACCTTTGTAATTGATCCATATGGATTTGTTTGGACCAATTATTACATCAAGTCTAGGAGGTAGCAAATACGCATTCGTCATTGTGGATGATTTTAGTAGATACACATGGACTTATCTTTTGGCACACAAAAGTGATTGCTTTAAGTATTTCTCTATGTTTTGTAAACTAGTTCAAAATGAAAAGGGATTTATGATTTCATCAATTCGAATTGATCACGGTGGTGAATTTCAAAACCGTGATTTCAAAGAATTTTGTGAATCTAATGGATACAACCATAACTTTTTTACTCCAAGAAATCCTCAACAAAATGGAGTAGTAAAAAGAAAGAATAGAAACTTACAAGAAATAGCTAGAACCATGTCAAATGAACATAGCCTACCTAACCATTTTTGGGTCGAAGTTGTAAATACGGCATGCTATGTCATGGATAGGGTTCTAGTAAGACCATTACTTTCTAATGCTGAATCTCAGATTTTGATGATGAAACTAATTGATTGTGTTTAGATGTTTAACTGCATTTTGAGTGATGCAGGTCTACTCGATCAGGATTAGACAGTTAACGCAAGAGGAATTGACATTGCGCCGGAGGAGATCACATTAGGATATTGGATGGCAGAAGGCTTCGGACGTCGGGCATCGGGCCAAGGAGAGCGGAATTGCACCAAGGATATCGGGGTTGCGGAGGTCAACCACCGATTGGGCAACAAGCCACAAGAAAGGACGATACACTGAAGAATCGGATGAAACGCCAACCAATGACGTGCCGGGCAACAGAATGTCAATTCGCGTTGTAATAATTGTCTAGATCGGAGTAGAGTTTTAGATTGTGTGTGCAGGATTAACTACGATAACGATGAAGACATAAAGCAAAATAAAGTGTTAGAGTCAAGCATGAAGGATTCATTATGAGTTCGAGAGTTCGATGGAAGTCCGAAGGTTCGTCGGGAATGCTGCCGGAACTAGTCGAGAATGAGTAGGGAGCTTGCCGAAGGGTTTTTCGGAAGCTCGCTGGAAGGTTCGTTGGAAGTTCACGGAGCTCACCGAGAAAGATCAAAGCTTGCCGAAGAAGCTCGTTGGAACTCGTCAAGATCAAATCGTAAAGTCTAGGAGCTTGCCGGGAGTCCGCAGAATGGTTTCCGAGAGTTTATCGGAAAACCGTCGGAAGTTCACCGGAAGCTCGCCGGAAGAAGTCTTGACTTACGGACTTTGTAATAGCTTAGAAAATGTCTTTAAATTCATAGTTAGCATGTTACTTAAGGTTAGGATTAGGTGTTAATCTTATAAACCAAGTAGAGGCCAATTGGGCTCTAGTTCGGACTGGTTTGGGCCAATTTTGGAGCCCAACCAGTGAGCTGAAATAGTGTAGGCGGTGGCACCGCCTAGAACCCGAGAGCCAGGCGGTGGCACCGCTTGGCTGGGAGGTGGCACCGCCAGCATTGGGAACCAAAGAGAATTCAAATTTTGGAGCCCAAATTTAAATCCTCTTGAAGCCTATAAATACCCCTCAAATCTCAACTGAGATCATAACCTTTTGAAAAGCAATAGTTTGAGTTAAAAGCCTTAGAATAGTCTTTGCAAGCCTTGTTTTTCATATTGCTTAAGTGTTCACCTCCTCCCATCTTGTTGAAAAGAATTGTAAGAGTGTGAACCACTTGTAAAGGTTGTAAGAGGGGTATTAGTCCTTCCCCTACAAGAAATTTGCTAGTGAAAGTTGGAAGCCTCTTCGAAGAAGGCTTCGCAAGTAGATGTAGGTCATTTTGACCGAACCACTTTAAAAACTACTGTGTTATCTGGTTTGCATCCTACTCTTGTCATTTACATACTGCAAACTTCTCTACTTAGTTACTACGCTTCCATATGTTTCTAAGTTATCAAGCTTCTAAAATCGGTTTCCATTGATATTATTTTTCATCGTACGAAAGATTTATCAAAACCGAAGTTTTAATCCGCTACACTAATTCACCCCCCCCCCCCCCCCCCCCCGCCCCCTCTTAGTGTCGCTCTGATCCTAACAATTGGTATCAGAGCCCGGTATTTCTCATTTCGGATTTACACCCAAGAGAAATGGCTCTTCATGGCTTTCAAGAGGGCTTAGCGATTTTTCGTCCACCGTTGTTTAACGGATTAGACTACACTTATTAGAAAACTCGAATGAGAGTTTTCTTAATTTCTATGAATTTGTATTTATGGAATATCATTGAAAACAGTTTTCAACTTCCCTCTAAACCGATGAACGAATAGTCAGATTTGGAGAAGAAGCATTTTTCTTTAAATGCAAAGGCTATGAATGTCTTATTTTGTACTTTGGACAAATATCAGTTCAATCGGATTTCAACGTGCGAAATGGCTTTTGATATTTGGCGAACACTTGAAATCACGCACGAGGGAACTAGTAGAGTCAAAGACTCGAAAGTTAACATTTTAATGCATAATTTCGAGATTTTTCGAATGAAGCCGAGCGAAACTATTGTTGACATGTACACCCGTTTTACAGATGTCGTCAATAGTTTACAAGCTCTTGGCAAATGTTTCTCAAATTTTGAACTTGTTAGTAAAGTTTTACGATCACTTTCTAAAGCTTGGGAATCAAAAGTAACGGCAATACAAGAAACAAAATATTTAAATATTTTTCCACTTGAATAACTTATTGGCTCATTGATGACATATGAAATGGTGCGCAATGCACATGATGAACACAATCAACACTTGAACTACCTTCCAAAGAATATGAAGGATTTGGAACTCCGGACAAATGAATACCACTTGAGCGATGACTCAAGTGATGAGGACAATGACGAACTTGAACTTCGAACACTAAATCTTAATAAGTTTATTAAACAAAAATCTAAATTAGATAATGAACTTGAACGAAGGAAGGGGCCAAAAAAGAGGAAGGCAACCAAGGATGAATCAAGAACTTCCAAAGGTGAAACGACGAATTGGGCTTTGATGGGCTTCGACTACAAGGTAAGTAACTCAACTCTCTTGAATTATTTTGAAATTACTTGAAGTTTTTCATGAGTGCTTAATTTAAATAGTAGGAATAGAAAATAAAAAATTATTTTTATTTTTAGCATCTTTGAAAAATTAAAAATTTAATCATGAAAAGTATATTGCTAAGGTTTCATACATGTTATGTTTTGAAATGTTGAATGATGTATGCAACATTAGGGATGATAACTATATGATATGTAATAATGCTTAGGATTAATCTATGCATGTGTATCTTGATGATTTTATGTCATGCATGAGTTTTTGAAGTAAATATTGATTTGAAACTCGCATTTTAAATTAACAATTGGATTAACATGTTTTTGGTTTAATCATTTTTATGACGAATTAAGATGACATTCTCATGATATATTAAGATGACATAGTGCATGTACATCTTTGTATGAATTTCTTGATAGTCTTTTGATGATAGATGTGATATCATTTTTGATGTGTTTGGTCTTGACGGCTTAATGACGAAACTTAAGTTTTGATTTTAAATAATAATACATGTTTTCACAGAAAGACTTGAATACCCTCACATGAAATCAATTGTATGAAATAGAAATGAATTTTATATCCTATTTAGATTAATGAATTTATTTTACCAATCTTGTGAATCTCATGAAAATAAACATGATGAATATTTTGAAAATAAATGAGTGTATCATGCATTTGGTCTTAATGATTTCTCTTGAACATACTTTTTGAAATCATACTTGATAATGAATATCAAGATATTAAAAGGATGTTATCATGGAATCATTCTTGATAATTTATTTTACGAAATTTACCCTTCTATCTTGAATGTTGATATTTTTTTAAAAAACCAAAAAAGGGGGCAAAGGCATGCTCATAAGAAGTAAATCACATAAATAGAAATTTATAAAAATAAAAAGTAATCCTCTATCTTATTGATTTTTCAATAAATCTATGCTTGTCATATATGAATTTATTGAATGTAATTTTGAGGATGATTTCAGATTTGACAAATGCTTGATTCGTATTTACGACATAAGATACATTTTAAATATGAATCATGCTTCAATCATGTTAAATGTTTCAATCATTTTCTATCTCTAGAGTTCTTGATTTTGATGAAATACAAGTGATAAATTCATTTATGATATCTTGTAAATCACTTGAATTATGAATGAGTTTTTTTTTTATGTGTTAAAAGAATCACTTAAAAAGAAAATGCTTTTCCCATCTTATCGAGATTAATGATTTCATGATATTGTGTGAATCTCGAAATTGATTTTGATGAAATAGTGATAACGTTATTCATGTTATGAATCTCAAAAATGATAATTTGATTATGATTTTTTTTATTAACTTGAATGAAATTTTGTTTTAACTAAATCATGAACTTTCCCTTGACTTCTTGACTTAAGAAGAAACATGATGATTACTTGATATTTGACACTTGAAATTTCTTGTGAAATGTGATCTTATTGAGATTTCTTATGCATGAAACAAATTGTTCTCCTTGCTATTTATTACCAAATGAATCATGATATCATAGCTATTATATCTCCTATGATTCATGTGTAGAGAAAGAATTTATAAATCATAATACAATGAGATTTCTTATGCAAAAAATAAAGTGTTTTTGTGATTCTTTGCTAAAGAAAATAATTATTAAAGTCATGATCTTGATAATTATAACATGAAGTTCTTTATAAATCAAGATCGTTCATTATACTCCCTCCATTTATCAAAAAGGAATTCTTCAAATGAAGTGTAACTTGTCTTTTGATTTCTAAGAATTCAATGAAGCGTCATATTGATATCTTGATACTTGGAATATTTTAAAATGTGATCTTGATAAGAATGTTTCAAGTTGCTTTTTGTGCTATATCTTTTAAAATGAATCATGAGCCTTGATATCATATATTTCATAATATAGAAATAACAAGATTTCTTTGCCTTGTGTGATGATTGTACATCAATTTGTTTTATTATGAATTATATGAATCTTGATCGTGAACTTGTTAAGAAGAATTTTAATGAACCATGAATTATATCTTTGGTATTCACGAATTGATCCTTATTGATATCTTTCATGAATTCTTTGCATATTTAGCTTGTTGAATGGTTGAAATTTTTAGCCATTGAGTTCTCCCTTCTTTTTGACAATGACAAAGGGGGAGATAGATTGCTAGCACAATTCAAGAAAAAGGTAAAAAATTACACTTCTCAAAAGAGAAGAAATTGATATCTTGAACATTACAGAAAATTGCTAGCTTGAAATGTCAAGAAAATGTAAAAAATTATTTACTTTCCTGCACATCTAAAGAGAAGATGCAAATGTAACACTTGCCAAATTGTTTGCTTGCCTCATGTAAAACATTGTCTCTTGATAGTTTGGCATTTTGCTAAGAAAGCAAAAATGACACTTCTTAAAAGAGAAGAAAGAGCTTGCTATCTTAAACATCACAAGCTTGCCTATCTAAAGAAACAAAAAATTTGCAAATGTGCTATCTTGCCTATCTCAAAATACAAAACATGCTACGGAAGCAAAATTGTTAGCTCAAACATTGCAAAGGAAGCAAAAATTTGCTAACTTGCAACTTGCATATCATGAAAATTGCTAGCTTGTAGTCTAAAGAGAAGCAATTAGTTGTTATCTCAAGAAAAGCAAACATGCTAAACTTACACATCTTTAATTGCTAGATTGCATGACGATAAAATTTGATACTATGTTTTTCATGCAATGTATGAAACTTTTTTTCTCTAAACACATAAGAGTAGGAACTTCTCCTTTTTGTTGATGACAAAGGGGGAGAAGTATATTGATGACTTCATGCATTGAATTAAATATTTTATATATATTTGCATGATGGTTTAAATGTTTTTCATAACATGTGATGAATGTTACTTAGATTTGGGATAATCCAAGTGTTCTATCAATGGCATATTGATAGGGGGAGTTTAGCTAAACTCCGGGGAGTTAAAGTTAACTCTGTTAGTCATCAATTAGTTGTCATCATCAAAAAGGGGGAGATTGTTGAATCTCGGATTTTGATGATGAAACTAATTGATTATGTTTAGATGTTTAACTGTATTTTGAGTGATGCAGGTCTACTCGATCAGGATTAGATAGTTAACGCAGGAGGAATTGACATTGCGCCAGAGGAGATCACGTTAGGATATTAGATGGCAGAAGGCTTCGGACGTCGGGCATCGGGCCAAGGAGAGCGGAATTGCGCCAAGGATATCGGGGTTGCGGAGGTCAACCGTCGATTGGGCAACAAGCCGTAAGAAAGGATGATACACTGAAGAATCAGACGAAACACCAACCAATGACGTGCCGGGCAACAGAATGTCAATTCGTGTTATAATAATTGTCTAGATCGGAGTAGAGTTTTAGCTTGTGTGTGCAGGATTAACTACGATAACGACGAAGACATAAAGCAAAACAAAGTGTCGGAGTCAAGCATGAATGATTCATTACGAGTTCGAGAGTTCAACAGAAGTCCGAAGGTTCATCGGGAATGCTGCCGGAACTAGCCGAGAATGAGTAGGGAGCTTGCCGAAGGGTTTTTCGGAAGCTCGCCGGAAGGTTCGTTGGAAGTTTGCGGAGCTCGCCGAGAAAGATCTGAGCTTGCCGAAGAGGCTCTTTGGAACTCGTCAAGATCAAATCGTGAAGTCTAGGAGCTTGCCGGGAGTCCGCAGAATGGTTTCCGAGAGTTTATCGGAAAACCGTCGGAAGTTCGCCGGAAGCTCGCCGGAAGAAGTCTTGACTTACGGACTTTGTAATAGATTAGAAAATATCTTTAAATTCGTAGTTAGCATGTTACTTAAGATTAGGATTAGGTGTTAATCTTATAAACCAAGTAGGGGCCAATTGGGCTCTAGTTCGGACTGGTTTGGGCCAATTTTGGAGCCCAACCAGTGAGCTGAAATAGTGTAGGCGGTGGCATCGCCAGATTTGGCGGTGGCACCGCCTAGAACCCGAGAGCCAATAAATACCCCTCAAATCTCAGCTGAGATCTGAGGGCTGGGCGGTGGCACCGCCAGCATCGGGAACCAAAGAGAATTCAAATTTTGGAGCCCAAATTTGAATTCTCTTGAGGCCTATAAATACCCCTCAAATCTCAACTGAGATCACAACCTTTTGAAAAGCAATAGTTTGAGTTAAGAGCCTTAGAATAGTTTTTGCAAGCCTTGTTTTTCATATTGCTTAAGTGTTCACCTCCTCCCATCTTGTTGAAAAGAATTGTAAGAGTCTTGTAAAGGTTGTTATAGGGGTATTAGTCCTTCCCCTACAAGAAATTTGCTAGTGGAAGTTGGAAGCCTCTTCGAAGAAGGCTTCGCAAGTGGATGTAGGTCATTTTGACCGAACCACTTTAAAAACTACTACGTTATCTGGTTTGCATCCTACTCTTGTCATTTACATACTGCAAACTTCTCTACTTAGTTACTACGCTTCCATACCTTTCTAAGTTATCAAGCTTCTAAAATCGATTTCCATTGATATTGCTTTTCATCATACGAAAGATTTATCAAAACCGAAGTTTTAATCCGCTGCACTAATTCACCCCCCCCCCCTCTTAGTGTCGCTCCGATCCTAACATCTAAAACTCCTTCTGAGTTGTGGAACAACAAAAAAACCCAACGTTTCATATTTTAAAGTATTCAGATGTAAATGCTTTATATTGAATGAAAAAGATACCTTAGGAAAGTTTGATGCAAAATCTGATGAAGGAATTTTTCTCGGTTATTCTTCCATTTCTAAAGCTTTTCATATCTTTAACAAAAGAACCTTGGATATAGAAGAATCAATTCATGTGGTTTTTAATGAAGTTTTCAAAATTAAGAAAAATGATTTCGATGATGATCTTAATTTTGATACTTTGAATTTAAATAAACCCCCTTCTCCACCTAGCAACTTGAATGCATCTTCTTCCAAAACTTTCTTACCTAAGGAATAGAAGTATGTAGATGCTCATCCCAATGAGCTAATCATAGGAGACACATCTAAATGAGTTCAAACTCGTTCTTCTCTTAAGAATTTTTATGCCAACGTTGCTTTTCTCTCCCAAATTGAACCAAAATGCATTAACGATGCCTTGAAAGATGATTCATGGGTTATCACAATGCAATAGGAGTTGAATCAATTTGAGAGAAATGAGGTGTGGAAGCTTGTCCTTAGGCCAAATGACCATTTAGTTATCAATACTAAATGGGTCTTTAGAAACAAGTAAGATGAATTTGGTATCATGGTTCGAAACAATGCTATATTAGTGGCCAAAGGTTTCAACCAAGAAGAATGTATCGATTATGAAGAAACATTCGCTCCTATGGCACGATTAGAAGCCATAAGAATGCTCCTTGCCTATGCTAATAGTAATAATTTTAAGTTATTTCAAATAGATGTTAAAAATACTTTTTTTAATGATTTTATTTCTGAAGAAGTTTATGTTGAACAACCTCCCAGATTTGAGAATAATAATCTCCCTAATCATGTGTTTAAATTGACTAAAGCTCTCTGTGGATTAAAACAAGCCCCAAGGGCTTAGTATGAGAGACTTAGCTCATTTCTTATTGAAAATAATTTCTCTAAAGGCAAGGTCGATACTATACTATTTATCAAAAATTTTAAAAATAATTTTCTTATTATTCAAATTTATGTTGATGATATTATTTTTGGTTCCACTAATGAATCTCTATATGAATCATTTGCTAAAAGTATGAGTCTTAAATTTGAAATGAGTTTGATTAGGGAATTAACTTTCTTTTTAGGCTTACAAATCAAACAACTAAGTAATGATATTTTTCTTAGTCAAACAAAATATGCTTTAGATTTGCTAAAAAGGTTTAATATAGATAGCTTAAAGGTTATCAACACTCATATGAGCACCTCCACTAAGTTAGACATTGATAAAAGTGAAGAAAACTTTGATCAAAAAGCTTATAGAGGTATGATAGGAAGTTTACTTTACCTCACCGCAACTAGACCGGATATCATGTTTAGTGTAGGACTTTGTGCTAGGTTTCAATCTAATCCTAAGATATCTTATCTTAAGGCAGTTAAGAGAATACTTAGATATCTTAAAGGAACCACAAATATAGGATTATGGTATCCAAAATCTGAAAACTTTGAACTAATTGCTTATGCTGATACGAATTTTGCTGGATGTAGATTAGATAGAAAAAGCACATCTAAAACATGTCAATTTTTAGGACACATACTTATTTCTTGGTCTTCTAAGAAATAAAATTCGGTTGCACTATCTACAACCAAAGCCGAGTACATTGCAGCTAGTGCATCTTGTGCATAAGTTGTGTGGATGAAAAACACTTTAGAAGATTATCAGATTTATCTTAAAAAAATTTCCATAAAATATGATAACACAAGTGCAATATTTTAACAAAAAATCTCATTCAACACTCTAGAACTAAACATATTGATATTAGGCATCACTTTATACAATATTATGTTAATAATCATGATATAATCTTAGAGTTTATTGATACGAAACATCAATTAGCCGATAATTTTACAAAGCCCTTAAGTAAAGAACAATTTGATTTTATTATAAGAGAATTAGGAATATTAATTTGTTCAAATGCATGAATTTATCAAATTTCGTTTTCGGACTTTCTTGATTCTTTGGATCACTCACTTAAATCTTCTCCTCTTATGAAGCTGAAAATTATTTAGCTTGATGTTGTAAACTTAAAATGTTGTTTATTTTGATGTTGGAATTTTGTGTTTTAATGCTAAAAATTTCTATGATGATTATGATCTCTATTAAATATTGAGAAGTTTTAATCATACATGATGCAATATCATATTCTTAATTTTTGAGTGCTACAAGCACTAATGATATTACCTCACAAGTAGTGATGAAAGGTTATGATGAAACATTTTATAAATGCATGAAGTGTTTATATATATCTTAATGTTTGATTCATGGTAGTCATTGATAAATGCATCTCTAACGGATTTCACTCCTATGAATTTTTAATGAGAAATGGATTTGATGTAATGCTCTTCTCACTATGAAGTTTTATTCATGAATTTCTCCTTCATGTGATACTCCTCTCCCATGAATAATTGAAGGAATTCCAATGGATATGTTAATCCTTGAAAGATGAATTTTCATGTGTGATAATTTTTGTAGGGATTTGATTTCATATGGATATCTCGATCCTTTTCATGAATCCCTTCTCTTTGTCAAAATAAAAGCATGTTTTAACGAAAACTTATTTATCATTTTTGACTTGATTCAAATCATTTCACAAATTTAGTTCTTAATCGATTCCCTCCATAACTTCTTTCCTCTTCTTCATGCAAAATGTCATGACAAAGGGGGAGAAGTTGTTGGAATCTATCATTTTAATGTTGATAACATCTAATGATGAGAACTTTTGAGTGTGAAACTTGCTTGATTTTTTTTTACCACACTTGCATTGTTGAATTATTCTCCTTTTTGTTGATGACAAAGGGGGAGAAATAATACCAAAATATGGTAAATTGATAACAAATGTATGCAATGTATTTCATCATATATACTTGAAATGTTTGCTTGATAAATTTCTTTCATTATGATAAGATATCTAAAACTTAACTTGCTATTTTGTAATTGATATCTTGCTATAGAATGATGAATTGCTATTTTTGTCATCTTTCATATTTGAAATATCATACTTGAAAATGGATGTCATGTCTTGACATCATTTTGATAAATACTTGGTATCGTATTTTGAGAATGATAGATCATGATAGGAATCATGATGTGCATATTGATAAGTTTAATTAACTTATCTTATCGGTTTGTTTCTTGAATTCAAATGCCTTGAATTCAAGAATGTCTTTTCTCAAGTATGGCATATAGATAGGGGGAGTTATGGTTAACTCCATCATCAATTGATTGTCATCATCAAAAAGGGAGAGATTATTGAATCTCATATTTTGATGATGAAGTCAATTGTAAATTGTTTGATCTAATCTATATGTTGAGAAAAGTATACAGAATTAACTACAATAGCAGTAAGACATAAAGAAGGGTTTATGTTGGAGTTAAGATCGAGATCTCATTAGGAGTTCGAGAGTTCGACAAAAGTCCGGACGTTTGTCGGAAGTTCTGTCGGAACCAATCGTGAAGTCCAAGAGCTTGGCAAAGAAGCTCGCCGGAAGAGTAATTGACACACCGAAACAAGCAGTACTATAATCATGTCTTAGTTATCGTAGTTAGAGCGTAAATTAAGTTAGGATTGGGAGGTGATCCCACTAACTTAATTAGGGGCTAATTGGGCCATTAACAAGGCTGAATTGGGCCCTTAACAAGATTGAGCGATGGTACCGCCGATAATAATGCTGCCAGCGGTGGTACCACCCAGTGTCAGATCAGTAGCGGTAGTACCGCCTAGTAACAATGATGGTACCACTAGTACCCCGGATTATGGGGATGTGACACTTTTTTGCTCCAATTTTGAAGCCATTGAGGCTTATAAAAATCTCACCCTTTTCTAGATGAAAGGGTATAAAAGTATTGGCTTAATCTTGAACTCTTGAGTCATAAAAGTATTGTAAAAGTTAGAGTTCTCCTCCTTCATCTCTTAGCCTTATAACCATCTAAGAAAGAAGAGTGAGACTTGTAAAGGTTGTCTCCTAAACCCAAGAAAAAGAGAATGTGCTATAAAGAGGTGTTCGGTCTTCACCTATTGAAGGAAGGCCTTTAGTGGACGCAGGTGACCTCGTCGGAGGAGGAATCCAAAAGTGGTTATAGGTTACATTGACTAAACCACTCTAAATTCCAGTTTGCTTTTCATTTGTGGAATTTACTTTACTGCAAACCTCCTTAATCTTCTCTTGCACTTTTACGAAAGCTTTCAAGTTCAACTTCTCTTCGAAACAGATTGAATCGAAACTATTTTCGTCGGAATCGGTTTTAAATGAAACAAACAATTTTCTGAAATCGCAAAAGTTTTCCATTGCACTAATTCACTCCCCCCCCCCCCTCTTAGTGCCGCTCTTGATCCTAACACATATCACCAATAGATTCACTTTGTTTCATTTTAAATAATTCATAACTATGAACTAAAAAATTAATTTTAGATTTTTACTTTACTTATGCATTTATGAGTGACTTTATGTGTGTGTCATATATCATGTGTCGAGTCATAAGTAGAAACTCGATTAAACTTATTTTTTATTTAAATTATAAAATAAAATATTCATAACTTTATTATTTAAAGATAATATTCTCTTTTCAAAATTATTCTATCCTTCTATCAGTTTAGAAGATTTTTGAAAGCTAAACTTGATGATATTTCATAAATCAAAATCCATAAAAAGTAAAAAAAATCATTATTCATATTTTTCAATATGTGTAATTTGTCTCATTAAATATGAGACAAGTTTTGATAGATTATCTCTCTTGATTACTTGAAAATACTATTTATTCTCTCTTTGGTATTAATCTAAATGAGAGAATCTATACCAATTATTAGGATCTTAAAGGCACTAAGAGGGGGGTGGGGGCTAAATTAGTGTAATAACATTTTTAATTAATTTTAAAACTCAATTAATAATTCAACATATATCGAAAACTTAATTGATTAAGTTAAAGTTGTAAGTAAAGAGAGTAAAACTAAATCATAAGTAAAGTACAAGTAAAATGAGGTGAACTGATTTATAGTAATACAGTCTTTTCAACATACATCCACTCTTGATTTCTCTTCCCTCGAGGCTATTGACTTTTACTATCAATTTTCTTTCCAATGAGTAAAGATTAACTATCTTTGTTATAATTTTCTCTATTTTAAGACTGAGAAGATAACTGTTATACTCTCTTTTTACACAAGATCTCACACCTCCTATAACCTAGAATTGTAACCAAACTCAAGAGAAAAAGAATCAAACTATGCTCAAAATAAGAGTTTATAATACTTTTATACTTAGGAATAGGTGCTCCATCATCTAAGTCTGAGTGAGGAATTTATAAGCCCCAAAAGGCTTCAATAATAGAGCCATAAATTCAAATCCCTAAAATTTTTGGGTACTGGTAGTACTACCGCTGGCATCAAGTGATACTACCACGAGGCTGCAAGTCTTGCCTCTGGTGGTACTACTGTCAGCCTAGGCGATACTACCATCGGAAGCACCAAAAAAACACAAATAGTACTTTTCGATTAACTCAATTAATACTACCGCTTGGGCCTATTGGTACCACCAATCAAGGCTTAGTTTAGGCCACCAATTTGGCCTTCCAACAAGCCCAATTTAGCTCGAATTCAAGCCCAATGGGTTCCTTGATAATTTAGCATGGTTTTGACCCAATACTAACTCAAATTGACCTATAATGATCTTGATCAAGACTATACTAAATCAACTAACCATATAGCACTTTAACAAAGCTTTGAGCTCATTGTATGCTATTTTTGTATGCCATTTGTTCTTCTAGCACTTCATCTGAACTTTCGACAAATTACCCTTTCCTTCAATATATTGCCCATTCCATCGGTATATTGATTTTCCCATGATATCTAATCTTTTGGTGCAATATCCGATCATTCCAGTATGATGCCCAAACCTATAATATAAAGTCTGATATCTAGCACATCGATCAATCCTTTGGCTCAACATCTATTTTTTGGCATGATAATTTTTCAACATAACGTCCAATTGTCCTGTTGAATCTCAGATTTTGATGATGAAACCAGTTAATAGTATTTATGATTTGATTTATGTTTTGAGTGACGCAGGAAGCTTCGATTAGGGAGAGACAACTAAAGCAGGAAGAATCATGTTGGGTCAGAGTGGAATATGTCAGAAGATTGGATGTCGAGCTGGAGGATCGGTTGATGTATCGGTAGAAGATTTCAGGTCATGAGTTTGGGCATCGGGCCAAGAAGAGCAGAAATTATGCCAAGAAAATCGGAGTTGCGAATGTCAACTGGCCGATTGGGTAATAGGTCGTAAGAGAGGATGATGCACCAAAGAATCGGATGAAGCATCGATGAACCAATGACATGTCGGAAAACATGATTCAAGCTTTGTAATAATTGTCTAGATCAAAGTAGATTTTAAGTATGTAGGATTAACTATGATAGCAAGGCATAAAGTCCCGGAGTCAAGAACAAGACTTCGTTGGGAGTTCGAGAGTTCATAGGAAGTCCAGACATTCGTCGGAAGTTCTATCAGAATTGACCAAGTCCATGAGCTTTCCAAAGAAGCTCGTCAGAACTCACCAAGAAGATCGTCGTTAAGTCCAGGAGCTTACCGGGAGTCCATTGGAACATTACCGAGAGTTCATTGGAAGTCTGCCATAAGATCGTCGGAAGCTCGCCAAAAGAAACCTAGACTTACGAACTTATTTAGCTTAGTAAATGTCTTAAAATTCGTAGTTGGTATATAATTGGGTTAGAATTGGGCCAACTCAATTAAGAGCCAAGTTTGGGCTGTGTTGGGCCAAGTGAAAAGGCCCAAACAGTGACCCAACAGGTGGAACCAATGTGGCATAGTCTCCGAGACTGTGCTAGGTTGTGGTACCACCTAGTTTCAAGTTACAGGCGATGGTACCGCCCGTACCTCGAAATTTCGGGGATTTAAATTTTGGCTCCAAGTTTTAAAGTCATTTAGGGGCTATAAATACCCCAGCTATTCCTATATGGAGTAGTAAGAAAAGTGATTAAAAACTCTATGTTTCTAAAGTTGAAAACCCTTATAAAGTATAGAGTCCCTCCTCCTAATATTTAACGATCATTCTAAGGGAGAGTGTGAGAGAAACTTTGTAAAATGGGGTTGTAAAAGTTCTCTCATGAATCTGTCAAAAGGAGAATCGAGTTATAATTGTAGTTGATATTTGCCCATTAAAGGAAGATCGTTAGTGGATGTCGGTGGCCTCGACAGAAGAGGAATCGATGGAGTGGATATAAGTCATGACGATTGAACCACTATAAAAATCTGGTTTGTATTTATTTCTTGCCACTTACCTTTATTGCAAACAGAATTCTTACTTTCACTACACTTTCGCATGGTTTTAAATTAAGCATTTCCGCAAACAGAATTCTTAGTGCTGACTCGTTCTTAACAGTTAGTATCAAAACCATATTATTTCTCATTTGGTTTAACACCCAAGAGAAATGACTCTTTTTATATTTCAAGAGGGTTTTTCTATCGTTCATCCTCCCATGATCAATGGGACGGACTACACTTATTGGAAAAATCAGATGAGAGTTTTCTAGCTTTCTATGGATTTGAATTTATAGAATATTATCGAAAATGATTTTAAAAAGTCTTCTACTCTAATGAAAGAATGGAATGATTTGGAGAAAAACTTTTTCTTTAAATGCTAGAGCTATGAATGCTCTATTTTGTGCTTTAGACAAAAATAAATTTAATTGGGTTTTTATATGCAAAATGACTTTCGATATTTTGCACACTCTCGAAATCACACACGAAGGCACTAGTAGAGTTAAAGACTCTAAAATAAATAGTTTGATGTGTGATTTTGAATTATTTCGTATGAAGCCCAACGAGACTATTGGAGACATGTACACTTGTTTTACGGATGTCGTCAATTGTCTAAAAGTTCTTGGTAAAAGCTTTTCGAATCTTGAACTTGTGAATAAAGTTTTATGACCACTTTCTAAAAATTGGGATTCTAATCACTCAAGTGGTATTCTATTGTTCGAAGTGTCAAATCCTTCCTGTTCTTTGGAAGGTAGTTCTCATGTTCAATATATGTCATACATCTCATTTTATAGGTCATCAATGACCCGATAAGTTCTTTAAATGAAAATTTGTTTAAATCCTTGTCCTCTTGAATGACTATTACTTTAGGATCCCAATTTTTAGAAAGAGGTCGTAAAACTTTATTAACAAGTTCAAAATTCGAAAAAGATTTGTCAAGTGCTTTTAGACTATTGATGACATCTGTAAAACTGTACATGTCTCCAATAGTCTCGGTTGGCTTCATTCGAAAAAGTTCAAAATCATACATCAAAAGATTTATCTTAGAATCTTTTACTCTACTAGTTCCTTCGTGTGTGATTTCGAGAGTGTGCCAAATATCGAAAGTCATTTCGCACATAGAAACTCGATTGAATTTATTTTTGTCTAAAGTACAAAATAGAGCATTCATTGCCCTAACATTTAAAGAAAAAGTTTCTTCTCTAAATCATTCCATTCTTTCATTGGAGTTGAAGAATTTTTAAAATCATTTTTGATAATATTACATAAATTCAAATCCATTGAAAGCAAGAAAACTCTCATCCAAGTTTTCCAATAAGTGTAGTCCGTCCCATTGAACATGGGAGGATGAACGATAGAAAAACCCTCTTAAAAATCTGAAAAGAGTCATTTCTCTTATGTGTTAAACCAAATAAGAAATAATGTTGCTCTAATACTAAATGGTAGGAACGAGTCGGCATTAAGAGGGGGTGAATTAGTGCAACAATAAAAAGTCGTCGGTTCAAATATCTTCTTGCGATAAAACTCATTTCGTAAAGATGCTTAAATTGAAAGTGTACACAAGAGTATAGAAGTAAGGAAGTTTGTAGTTAAAGTAAATTGCTTAAAAGAAATGCAAACTGATTTTATAGTGGTTCGGTCGTCGTGACCTATATCCACTCCTGATTCCTCTTTCGTCGAGACCACCGGTATCCACTAATGGTCTTCCATCAATAGCGAAGATCAACTGCCCTTTTACACCCCTCTTCTCCTTTTCACAGGTTTAGAATATAACCTTTTACAAGCACACACTCCTCTCTAAACAGAATTCTAAGTTTAAGCTAGAGGAGGGGATCTCTCAAGTAATTTCTACAGTGTTTTCTCACTTTTAAATTCTTTGTACTTGTGTGTATTAACCAGGGATAAGAGGGGTATTTATAGGCCTCAAGTGGATTTAAACTTGGAGCCTAAAATTGTCTCATCTCGAGTCCTCCATGTTGAATCTCGTATTTTGATGATGAAACCAATTGATAATTATGTTTATGTTTAACTGCATTTTGAGTTATGCAAGTCTACTCGATCATGATTAGACAATTAAGGCAAGAGGAATTGATGTTGTGCCGGAGGAGATCACGTTAGGATATTGGATGGCAGAAGGCTTCGGATGTCGGGCATCGAGCCAAGAGCGGAATTGCGCCAAGGATATCGGCGTTGCGGAGGTCAACCGTCGATTAGGCAACAAGCCGCAAGAGAGGACGATGCGCCGAAGAATCGGACGAAGCGCCAACCAATGACGTGCCGGGCAACAGAATGTCAATTTGCTTTATAATAATTGTCTAGATCGGAGTAGAGTTTTTACTTGTGTGTGCAGGATTAACTACGATAATGACGAAGACATAAAGCAAAACAAAGTGTCGGAGTCAAGCACGAAGGATTCATTGCGAGTTCGAGAGTTCGACGGAAGTCTGAAAGTTCATCGGGAATGCTGCCGGAACTAGCCAAGAATGAGTAGGGAGCTTGCCGAAGGGTTTTTCGGAAGCTCACCGGAAGGTTCGTTGGAAGTTCACGGAGCTCTCCGAGAAAGATCGGAGCTTGCCGAAGAAGCTCATCGGAACTTGCCAAGATCTAATCGTGAAGTCTAGGAGCTTGCCGGGAGTTCATAGAATGGTTTCCGAGAGTTTATCGGAAGACCGCCGGAAGCTCGCCGGAAAAAGTCTTAACTTACGGACTTTGTAATAGCTTAGAAAATGTCTTTAAATTCGTAGTTAGCATGTTAATTAGGGTTAGGATTAGGTGTTAATCTTATAACCCAAGTATGGGCCAATTGGGCCCGAGTTCGGACTGGTTTGGGCCAAGTTTGGAGCCCAACCAGTGAGCTGAATTGGACTAGGCGGTGGCCTAGGCTGGGCGGTGACACCTCCTGGGTTAGGCGGTGGCACCGCCAGCATCGGGAACATAAGAGAATTCAAATTTTTGAAGCCCAAATTTGAATCCTCTTGAGGCCTATAAATACCCCTCAAGTCTCAGCTGAGAATATAACCTTTGAGAAGCTAGAAGTTGAGAAAAGCTTTAGGAAAAGTCTTATTTTCAATAGCTTGAGTGTTCACCTCCTTTCTTTTCATTGAAATCTTTGTAAAAGGGTGAACCACTTGTAAGAGGTTGTAAGAGGGGTGTAAGAAGGAGGTTGGTCTTCGCCTAATAAAGGAAGATCATTAGTGGATGCCGGTGGCCTCGACGGAAGAGGAATCGGAGGAGTGGATGTAGGTCACGATTGACCGAACCACTATAAACTACCATCTTCTCTGGTTTGCATTTTATTCTTGTCATTTACATACTGCAAACTACTTTACATAGTCACTACGCTTCCATACGCTTCTAAGTTATTAAGCTTTTCAAGTTTGATTTTTTATCGTACGAAAGATTTTTTCAAAACCGAAGTTTTAATCCGCTGCACTAATTCACCCCCCCCCCCCTCTTAGTGCCGCTCCGATCCTAACAATTGGTATCAGAGCCTGGTATTTCTCATTTCGGATTTACACCCGAGAGAAATGGCTCTTCATGGCTTTCAAGAGGGCTTTTCGGTTGTTCGTCCACCGTTGTTTAACGGATTGGACTACACTTATTGGAAAACTCGAATGAGAGTTTTCTTGATTTCTATGAATTTGGATTTGTGGAATATCGTTGAAAACGGTTTTCAACTTCCCTCTAAACCGATGAACGAATGGTCAGATTTGGAGAAGAAGTATTTTTCTTTAAACGCAAAGGCTATGAATGCCTTATTTTGCGCTTTGGACAAAAATGAGTTCAATCGGATTTATATGTGCGAAACGGCTTTTGATATTTGGCGTACACTTGAAATCACGCACGAGGGAACTAGTAGAGTCAAAGACTCTAAAGTTAACATTTTAATGCATGATTTCGAGCTTTTTCGAATGAAACCGAGCGAAACCATTGTTGACATGTACACCCGTTTTACGGATGTCGTCAATGGTTTACAAGCTCTTGGCAAATGTTTCTCGAATTTTGAACTTGTTAGTAAAGTTTTACGATCACTTTCTAAAGCTTGGGAATCAAAAGTAACGTTAATACAAGAAACAAAAGATTTAAATATTTTTCCACTTGAAGAACTTATCGGCTCATTGATGACATGAAATGGTGTGCAATGCACATAATGAACATAATGAACACTTGAACCACCTTCCAAAGAACAGAAAGGATTTGGAACTTTAGACAAATGGATACCACTTGAGCAATGACTCAAGTGATGAGGACAATGATGAACTTGAATTTCGAATACTAAATCTTAATAAGTTTATTAAATAAAAATCTAAAATAAACAATGAACTTGAACGGAGGAAGAGGCCAAAGAAGAGGAAGGCAACAAAGGATGAATCAAGAACTTCCAAAGGTGAAACGACGAATTGGGCTTTGACGGGCTTCGACTACAAGGTAAGAAACTCAACTCTCTTGAATTATTTTGAAATTACTTATGTTTTCCATGATGTATTTTCTCTTTTCTTTTGAATAATTATTTTTCTTGAAAATTATATGTTTTATGTTAATAGAATAAAATGTTAGATTTAAATAATCATATATATGTGCTTGAGAAGCAAGAATTTGTATTTTGATGATTTCCATATTAACTTTCAATGATGATGCATGGTTTTTATATGGAAAGCTTGATAATATTTTTTTTAAACCTTGTCTTTGGTTTTCAAACATGATGTATGTTTTTGACATAAGAACAAAACTTGAGCATGCTAATATAAAGTCAATCACATAAATTAAAACTAAAGAAGTTTTAGTTATCTATAAGAATCATTCAAAATTATGTTCAATGAAACCATTGCAAAATGATGTAATGAAAATATTAAACATTTTGAAACTATGTTTTAGTGTCATGCATAATGATCATGCTTAATAAATTTCAAAATTATGCATATGAATCTTGTGATTTATGGATTATTGATTTTTACCATAATGAAAGTGCCTTATTAATCTTTGTTGTAATAAATCTCAAAGTTTCGGTTTTAAACATTATACATGTTTTTATTTGGTATAAGTGAAATAAAATCATATGAATTGAAACAACTAAAAAGAGGAAAATATTTTTTCCTTGAAAAATTATTTTTCTCTATCCTATTGATCTTGATGTTTATTATGATAAATCTATGTATACCATTTTGAATCTCTTGAAAGTAATCTTGATATTTTGATGATTTTGATGATTTAAATTTGAAATGAGTTTTATCAAAATCATGATATTGATTTCTTGGAATAACATGAGATTACCTTTGATGATAATTTTGATTCATGGAATTTTGGATTCATGACTTGGTCTTACATTTGTTTATGAGAGGGTTGAAATCTTTGTACGTTTGAATTATTCCCTTCTCCTTTCAATTTATGCATGTTATATGTTAAAGATTTAAAACCATGTTTTGGTATCATGCATATCTAAGAAATATTGATGTGACAAATTGAATAAGTTGAAAATGAATGATGATTTTTCTCTTGAATATAACTTGTGATATTTTTTTTATATAAATCATCATTTTGATTTCTCGACATTCGATACATGAGATTTTATTATAAATCAAAATTTCTCATTAATCTATCTTCTACGATTTTACTTGATATTCTCTTGAGAGGAGATTTTCTAAATGAATCATGATTTTTCCTTGTGAGTTCTTGGAGTTATTACTTGATTTTTCTTTTAAAATAAGATCTCTTCTTTGTACTCCTATAATTTTTCTTGATATTTTATTTAAAGAAGATATTTACTATATGAATCATGTCTTTTGGTATTCAAATGATTTTATCCTTCATGACATGATTTCTTTGTATTTATGGCTTGCATGGCTTGAAATGTTTTGGTATAATGCATGCAATGATGAAATATTCATAAAGTTAAAATGATGTATGCAATACTTATGATAATGATGTACATGATGTATTTATTGCATATGATGTGTATCATGAATACTTTAAATGATGAATGTTTGGTATCATGATCAACATGTTGATAAATGCTTAAAAATTTTAATGTTTGAGTATCATGTATGATATACTTATTAATGATGATTGATTTATTTTTTGGTATCGTGCATGAAAAATAAGGTTATTGAAATTGTGTATGTTTTAATTTGAATATATAATGATGCACAAATAAGAATGATACTTACCTTTGTCATAATATGAAAATTGATATAAGGGTCTTCCCTTCTTTTTGACAATGACAAAGAGGAAGCAAGAATTTCTAGCATGGACATCATGAAAAGAGGCAAACTAACTAGCTTGCACAATTCAAGATGAAAGCAAAAATTGCACTTCTCAAAAGAGAAGATGCAAATGTAACATTTACCAAATTGTTTGCTTGCCTCGTGTAAAACATTATCTCTTGCTAGTTTGGCATTTTTGCTAGCTTGTATGTTGCAAAACTTGATCACTTTTTCAAACATTTTGCTAGCTTACACTTTGCAAAGAAAGCAAAAATGACACTTCTAGAAGAAAGAGCTTGTTATTTTGAACATCACAAGCTTGCTTATCTTAAGAAACAAAAATTACAAAAGTGATATCTATTGAATCTCGTATTTTGATGATGAAACTACTTGATATATGATTTAATCTGCGTTTTGAGTGACGCAGGATGCTCCGATCAGGATGAGACAATTAAAGCAGGAAAATTATGTTGTGCCGAAGGAACATGTCAGAAGATTGGACGTCGGGCCGGTGGATCGGTCGACGTATCGACAGAAGGCTTCGGGCCGTGGACTCGGGCATCGGGCCAAGAAGAGCGGGTATTGTGCCAAGGATATCGGAGTTGCGGAGTCAACTGGCCGATTGGGCAATAGGCTGCAGGAGAGGACGATGCGCCGAAGAATCGGACAAAGCGTCGAGGGACCAATGACATGCCGGACAACTTGGTTAAATTGCTTAGGATTAATTGTCTCGATCGAAGTTTTGTTTTAAGTGTGCAGGATTAACTACGATGAAAGTTAGACAAGCAGCAGGAGTTGCGCCGGAGTCAAGATCATGATCACGTTGGGAGTTCGAGAGTTCGACGGAAGTTCGGACGGTCGTCGGAGGTTCTGCGAGAACAGATCCGAGAAGTCCAGAAGCTTGCCAAGCGAAGCTCGTCGGAACTCGCCAAGTGGATCGTCGCAAAGTCCAGGAGTTTGCCGGAAGTCCGCAGAAGAATCACCGAGGGTTCATCGGATGATCGACGGAAGTTCGCCGGAAACTCGCCGGAAGAAGCGATTGACGCATCGGAGCAAAGCTGCAGAAATTGTCTTAGATTTAATCGTAGTTAGCACGTTGATTAAGTTGGAAAATGGGAGGTGATCCCATTAGCTTAATCTTGGGGCAATTGGGCCCCTGAAAATATTGAAATTGGGCCGAATGGAGCTAACCATTCGGACCCTGATTGCACTAGGAGGTGCAACCGCCTAGGCCAGGAGGTGGCACCGCCTGGGCTAAGTCTCCCAACGAGACTGGGCGGTGCAACCGCCCCAGCCAGGAGGTGCAACCGCCTGAGCTCAGTCTTCGAGCTAGACTGGGCGGTGCAACCTCCCTAACAGAGAGGTAGCACCGCCTGAGCTCTGGCAGAGAGGTGCAACCGCCTCAGTCAAGAGGTGGCACCGCCTGGGGCTCAGTCTCCGAGCCAGACTCAGGCGGTGCAATCGCCCCTGACAGAGAGGTGCAACCGCCTGGGCTCAGTCTCCGAGCTCTGCCAGGCGGTGCAACCTCTCCAGTCAGGAGGTGCAACCGCCTGATCCCGGAATTCCGGGATTTGATCGTTTTGAGCTCCAAATTTGAACTGGGTTGGGGCCTATAAATACCCCACCCATTCAGCATAAAAAGAGCAAGAAATAGACACCAAAATCTTGATCTTTTCTATGATTCTTAGAGCTCAAAATTGTGGTTAAGGCCTAAAGTTTTCCTCCCTCTGTTCTTCAAGTTTTGAGTTGTAAAGAGAGGAGAGAAAGGTTTTGTAAGGGTTGTCTCCTGAGCCCGTCAAAAGGAGTGAAACTGTAAAAGGGCAGTTGGCCTTCGCCTATTGAAGGAAGGCCTCTAGTTGACGTCGGTGACCTCGTCGGTGGAGGAAGCCAAAAGTGGAGTAGGTCAAGACTGACCGAACCACTCTAAATCTCTGGTTTGCTTTTACTTTGAGCACTTTATCATTACTGCAAACCTCCTACATAGCTACTTCCCTCTGCGCTTTTACGAACGAGTCTCTAAGTTCTGTTCTTTCCGAATCTGCATTCAGACGTAAATCGGTGTTTTCGTACGATCTCTACATTGCAGTTTACGTTTACGTCTTGATTCTGTTTATAACTGCAAACAGATTTCTGTGCTTTTACGAACGAGTTTCTCTGCAGTTTACGTTTACGTCTTGATTCTGTTTATAACTGCAAACTGATTTCTGCGCTTTTACAAACGAGTTTCTCTGCAGTTTATGTTTACATTCCATTTATAACTGCAAACTGACTTCTGCGCTTTTACGAACGAGTGTCTAAGTTCAAATCTTTCCGAATCTACGTTTTGACCTAAAACTGTGTTTAGACGCAAACTGCGCTTAGACGTAATCTGCGCTTAAGACGCAAACTGCGCTTAAACGCAAACTGCGCTTAGACGCAATCTGAGCTTCGACGCAATCTGCGCTTAGACGCAAACTGCGCTTAGATGCAATCTGAGCCTAAGACGCAAACTGCACTTAGATGCAAACTGTGCTTAGTCGCAATCTGCATTTAGATGCAAACTGCGTAAACTGCGCTTAATCTTAAGTTATCTTAGAATCGGCTTTTACATCGAAATCGTTTTTTATCGAACGAACGCTGCTTTCATTTTTAATCGCTGAAAGATTTCCGCTGCACTAATTCACCCCCCCCCTCTTAGTGCTCTCGATCTTAACACTATCTTGCCTATCTCAAGAAGCAAAACTTGCAACTTGCACATTGCAATAGGAAGCAAGAATTATGAGCTTACACAAGAAAGCTATCTTGCATTTGCTTTCGAAATTTTTGCTAGCTTGTATATTGTGAAACTTACATATCGTAAAAATTGCTAGCTTGTAGTCTAAAGAGAAGCAAAAAGTTGCTATCTCAAAAGAAGCAAATGTGCTATCTTGCCTATCTTAAGAGGCAAAAATGCTAACTTGCACATCTAGCAAAACTTGACAAATTTGCATATTTCAAGAAGCAAGAGTTGCTTTCTTGAACATCTCAATATTGCTAGCTTGCATGATGTAGAACTTGCTATCTTGAACATTACCAAAAGTGCTATCTTGTATGCTGTAAAACTTGCATATCTAAAACTTGATAGCTTGAATGTCCTAAGCATGATGCATTACTTGCTAAATTTTCTAGCTTCAAAACTGCATGATGATAAAACTTAATATTATGTTTTTCATGCAATGAGTTGAACTTATATTACAAACACAAAGAATAGTTGTACTTCTCCTTTTTGTTGATGACAAAGGGGGAGAAGTATGTTGATGACATGATATGCATAAGTCTATGCATGAGTTCATAATGACGTGTTGCAATTATTCATGATGAATATTGCAATGACTTGAATTCAGTTTGAATTCAAGGTTCTATCAATATGGCATATTGATAGGGGGAGTTTGTTTAAACTCCGGGAGTCAAGTTTAACTCCGTCATCAATTGGTTGTCATCATCAAAAGGGGGGAGATTGTTGAATCTCGTATTTTGATGATGAAACCAATTGATAATTA
Organism: Musa acuminata AAA Group; assembly: GCF_036884655.1. Classification (NCBI taxonomy): domain Eukaryota; kingdom Viridiplantae; phylum Streptophyta; class Magnoliopsida; order Zingiberales; family Musaceae; genus Musa; species Musa acuminata. The sequence goes on from NC_088331.1 coordinate 20,608,489, forward strand.
TGTTTATGTTTAACTGCATTTTGAGTTATGCAGGTCTACTCGATCATGATTAGACAATTAAGGCAGGAGGAATTGATGTTGTGCCGGAGGAGATCACGTTAGGATATTGGATGGCAGAAGGCTTCGGACGTCGGGCATCGGGCCAAGAGCGGAATTGCACCAAGGATATCGGGGTTGCGGAGGTCAACCGCCGATTGGGCAACAAGCCGCAAGAGAGGACGATGCGACGAAGAATCGGACGAAGCGCCAACCAATAACGTGCCGGGCAACAGAATGTCAATTCACTTTATAATAATTGTCTAGATCGGAGTAGAGTTTTTGCTTGTGTGTGCAGGATTAACTACGATAACGACGAAGACATAAAGCAAAACAAAGTGTTGGAGTCAAGCACGAAGGATTCATTATGAGTTCGAGAGTTCGACGGAAGTCCGAAGGTTCATCGGGAATGCTGCCGGAACTAGCCAAGAATGAGTAGGGAGCTTGCCGAAGGGTTTTTCGGAAGCTCGCCGGAAGGTTCGTTGGAAGTTCACGGAGCTCGCCGAGAAAGATCGGAGCTTGCCGAAGAAGCTCATTGGAACTCGCCAAGATCAAATCGTGAAGTCTAGGAGCTTGCCGGGAGTTCGTAGAATGGTTTCCGAGAGTTTATCGGAAGACCGCCAGAAGTTCGCCGGAAACTCGTCAGAAAAAGTCTTGACTTACAGACTTTGTAATAGCTTATAAAATGTCTTTAAATTCATAGTTAGCATGTTAATTAGGGTTAAGATTAGGTGTTAATCTTATAACCCAAGTAGGGGCCAATTGGGCCCGAGTTCGGACTGGTTTGGGCCAAGTTTGGAGCCCAACCAGTGAGCTGAATTAGACTAGGTGGTGGCACCGCCTAGGCTGGGCGGTGACACCTCCTGGGCTAGGTGGTTGCACTGCCCAGCACCCGAGCGCTGGGCGGTGGCACCGCTTGGTTGGGCGGTGGCACCGCCAGCATCGGGAACATAAGAGAATTCAAATTTTTGGAGCCCAAATTTGAATCCTCTTGAGGCCTATAAATACCCCTCAAGTCTCAGCTGAGAATATAACCTTTTGAGAAGCTAGAAGTTGAGAAAAGCTTTAGGAAAAGTCTTGTTTTCAATAGCTTGAGTGTTCACCTCCTTTCTTTTCATTGAAATCTTTGTAAAAGGGTGAACCACTTGTAAGAGGTTATAAGAGGGGTGTAAGAAGGAGGCTGGTCTTCGCCTAGTAAAGGAAGATCATTAGTGGATGCCGGTGGCCTCGATGGAAGAGGAATCGGAGGAGTGGATGTAGGTCACGATTGACCGAACCACTATAAACTACTGTCTTCTCTGATTTGCATTTTATTCTTGCCATTTACATACTGCAAACTACTTTACTTAGTCACTACGCTTCCATAGGCTTCTAAGTTATTAAGCTTTTCAAGTTCAATTTTTTATCGTACGAAAGATTTTTCCAAAACCGAAGTTTTAATCTGTTGCACTAATTCACCCCCCCCTCTTAGTGCCGCTCCGATCCTAACACTCCGAGTACTGGTGGTACCATTGCATGTGCTAACGGTACCACCACCAATGCTTTCTGACACTATGCAGTACCATCGCCTAGCACCCTGTCACTGGGCTGTACCACCACACCACCTGACAGCCCGGAGACTGAATCTGGGTGGTACCACCGCCCAGACCGATGGTACCACCGTTGACATAGTCTCGGAGACTGTGCCACGACGGTGCACCTGTTGGGTCATTGTTTGGGCCTTTCATTGAGCCCAACTAGCCCCTAATTGGGTTAGCCCAATTCTAATCTCAATTATGTGCTAACTATGAATTCTAAGGCATACACTAAGCAAATCCGGTCAAGTTAATCATGGTTTCTTTCGACGAGCTTCTAGTGATCTTCCAGCAAACTTCTGACGATCTCTCAGTAGGTGCACCGTCGGTAAGCTCTTGGACTTCACGATGATCTTCTTGGCGAGTTCTGACGAGCTTTTTCGGCAAGCTCCTAGACTTCTCGGTCAATTCCGGTAGAACTTCTGACGAACTCTCGAACTTACAATGAAATCTCGTTCTTGACTCCGGGACTTCATTTTACTTTATGTCTTGATCACTATAATAGTTAATCCTGCATAAATAAAACCTATTTCGATCTAGACAATTATTACAAAGCTTAAATCATATTGTCCGGTATGTCATTGGTTCTTCGATGCTTCATTCGATTCTTCGACACATCATTCTCTCTTGCGGCTAGCTGACTTCCACAACTCCGATTTTCTTGGCGCAATTTCCGCTCTTCTTGGTCCGATGCCCGAACTCATGTCCCAAAGCCTTCTGCCGATACGTCGATCGATCCTTTGGCTCGACGTCCAATCTTCTGACATATTTTTATCCGTCCCAACATGATTCTTCCTGTTTTAATCGTCTCTTCCTGATCGAAGCTTTCTGCATCACTCAAAACGTATATCAAATCATAAACACTATCAATTAATTTCATATTAATATTCAACAATGATTGATCTCGTGGCTAAAAATTTTTCTAGATAAACATCGCTGCCATTTGATTCAAGATGTCATGGTACCTCCTGTCACTCAATTGTTGCAGTGTTATTAGGATCTTTTGTTTCATAAAACAAATTATTGTTATCAATCTCATACCTTTTAGGAAATCATTTTCCAAGAACGTGACATATTGTGATTCCATTTTAGTTACACCACTTGCCTCTTATTCATTGATGAAAACATATCATTTGGAATATTCATAATATCTTATAAAGACATATTTCTCTCCTCTCATCCTAATTTATCAAATTTATGAGATGAATCATAAATATAAGCTGCAACCCCAGGGTTATATGGATTACTTAGATTGGGTTTTTAGATTATTCATAATTCATAAGGAGTAGTCTAGAGGTTACTCTATTAAGTACAAAAGAAATGGTACTTAATGCATCTCTCCAAAATTAGATGGGAAGATTTGCTTGAGCAATCATGGACCGAATCATTTCCAATAAAGTTCTGTTTCCTCTCTCCACGATATTATTTTGCTATGGAGTTCCTGAAATGGTTAACTATCAATCTTGTCTTTTTCATTACAAAACACTTCAAATTGTGCTAATAAATACTTGCAACCATGGTCAGTTCTTCGAACTTTAATAATCATATTCAATTGATTCTCAACTAGACTAACATATCATTTAAAGCATTTTAATGCCTCACTTTTTAAAAATCAAATAAACATGACAATATCACATGTATGTATAAATGTGATAAAATATAAAGCCCTATGCCTAACCTTCACATTTACTGGACAACAAATGCCAGAATATATTAATTGTAATGGAAAATTAGCTCTTGTTCCTTTATCGAATGGTTTTCTAGTTATTTTTCTTGCTAGGCAATGCTCACAAGTCAACATATCAATAGACCCTCTTAGCTAATATGTCTCATCTTTCTTAGCTAATATAACCCAATCAAGCATTCTATACTTTTTGTATCAACAAAATTATTTAAGAAGTAGTTATAGAAAGCAACTATTACTAGATTTATTAATTATATTATAGTTTATATCTAGTATTATAAAGCCATCCTCAAGATAACCAAAACTATAATAACAAGTTGTAGAAAATATATCAATATCACTACCATAAAATTTCAAATTTATTCATAACTTACAAAGAACTAGAACAAAAATCAAGTTTCGATGCATATATGAAACGTACAACACATCATATAGGAAGAGTGTGACAACCCCGCGATTCTAATTTGCAAGTGTTGATTCTCATAATTGTTTACTTTGAAGTTATTTCCTATGTAAACCTACTTCGATCTAGGACTCATCCATCGATACTACATGAACGCTTCTTGATCTCTAGTTACATGAAATAGCTGAAAACATAAATGAAATTAGATTCATATATACGTGAAGGTACCTCTTTTTGCTCAGCGTACTCATGATCAAGAAGCCATCACTGGATGACCTTTTTCAGTGCCTGGCCTTCGACCTTACCCTTCTCTGAACGCTTTTACTTGCGTTTCTGTTCAACTGATTTAGTAGCCTCTGTGTGCTCTTCTTCGAGCTCTAAATGACATGCTATGTCCCCAAGGAACCTAACACTGTTATTAATGCATCATATTTACAGCCTTCTGTTCATCATATTTAGGCAAGGATCAAACGATGGCTTCAACCTTCTGTTCATCTGTTGCTGGCTTCAACTCTCTTTATCATATTTGACATTTCGCTAAGATGTTGCCTCATCAACTTGTTAGGGCACTTTTTATAGGTGTCAAACTTGATTGTTAGCCTTCTCAGCTTTTTATAGTGTAAAAGTACCACCAAACTTCTCTTTTGAGGCTTCTTGTCATATTCCATGGTCTTCAAACTCACACATAATATCATCTTAAATGCTGCTTACCAACGTGATGCGAGTCATGCTATTATTTCCTTTCCAGGTCTAATAAACATCATTATGCAGCTTATACTGAGCAGTTTCACCTTTTTCAGGTTCAGTCATGGTATGATAGAGAGTTTCCAGAACTTGGAGTTCCTCAAGAACATACTGAACTTTAGTGCCAAATCTCATAATTACCACCATTCAGTTTCCCTCCCTTATTAAGTTCAACCGCAATATTTTTCAATGTTGATGCCATAAAGTTATGTTACACAGAGAAACACATCAGATGCTACTAATATTATCATGTGAACACACATTTATTTTGTTCCTATATTTCATATTAAATTAATAAAATTAGCACAAAAAACTTCTCACTTTTAGGATTTATATTATCCTAGTGCAACATAAGAACTATTACAATGCCTCAAATGCATATATGTATATAAACTGATAAATAAAGAAGTAAACAAAAAAAAATCTCAATGATTTCACTAGGATTTATATTATTAAACTCTCCTACTAAATATTTCATTCCACAAGTTCATTTGGGGTGTTCTTTATATCATCTGAAAGCTCTCACGAAGTACTCTTGATGAACATAAGTCTTAAGAACAAAATAAAACTTTATTCAGGGGAAATTCAAACTTAAAGTCAACTGTTCATCATAGAAAATATTTTTTAAAAAAATCCAATTTTACACTTAAAATGATCACGCAGACTATCACATAAATTCAGATCAATTTTTATGCACAATATTCTTTCATATTGATAGCATACTTCATCAACTATAATTCATGCTAACAAGTTTACAACAAATCAAGCTAAATATAAACTAACCCAAAAAAATTGAGAAGCAATACAAATCATGATCTGATACTAATGTTGAAAAATAAATAAATGAACTTTTATATACATTCTCTTTAAGGAGTCTATGTCGCAAGAAGTGTCGAGTCACTAACTATTTGGATCGATATTGTAGATTCGAAGTATAATCACCAATAGGAAAAACACTCTCTATTTTACGACACAAATGTCTTAAAACACAAATTCAAGAATACTCCTCTATTGAGATTCTTTGTGTAAGAATAAGAATGAGAATTAGAATAATTTTGCAATTCTCTCAACCCCCATATATAGGGTTCTTGGCATGAAGAGGTTACATTATTATAATTTTTCCTCATGAGTTATGATCATCCATTTGAGATTTAACCTTTTGGAACTCATCTAATGAAGGAAGAGAATTATTCTATATAACCCCTATAATAAAGAATAATTGTAACTTTTCCATTACTTGGTGAGTGTAATGCCTCCAATGAATAAGGGTAAGGAGTTACTTGGTGAGAATTCATTCTTTGTAACTTCTCCATTTGAGGATTCAATCACTATTTGTGGTTGACCAAATTAATTCGACCCATTATGAGTGGACTGATTCATTCTGAACTATCCTCCTTTCAAATTCATTTCTGGTTTTGACCATGAAGAGTCATTCTTTTACAAATGGAGGTGGGGAAATACTTTACTCATTATTGAATTGGTATATACTGGTGGCGTTGTTTGATGTTCTTATAATCTTGTTCATTTAGATTGTGCAACCATCAACATTTATGTGGGTCACTAGGTAGACATGATGTAGAATTGTCTTAGGTATCCTCTCCAAAAGGCTTTTTTTTTGTTTCAAATTTTCAGCGTATTCATCGTGATCAAGCTGTTACCAAACATCAGCTGGACCCAAGAACATTTATTTTCTTTTTTTAATAATAATAAATTTTAGATTCGTGGCAATAAATAAAAGCTTGATTAGAAACGCAAGAGAGAAAGATCCTAATTAATTTAACGAAGTATAAGGAGGATCACCAAAGGAACATGAATATAATACTAACAAAGAAAATATGAGATATCAATAAAAAGGAGACGCATTCGTATCTTGATTTTTACAAGTGGTGTCTTTTCTCCTGTTTTGCCTTTAATGGCTGGCTGCACTCTCCAAGGAGGGAGAGGGCGAACGACGGCCATAAATATATATATATATATATATATATATATATATATAAAGATTAAACCTTAATTTTAAATTTATTAATAAAATAAAATTATTAAGTTATCCCTAATTAAAATTAGGGAATTACAGATATCATTTGGCCATCCTAACACCTCTTGTACCTCATTTGATATGGACCATAAATGCAGATGGTATGAGCCAATATTGAATTTTGCTTAGGTGAAAGACTTGCACTAGGGTAGAATTAGATTGTACTATACGCAGGCAGGTGCAGTACTGCTTTCCTTTGTGGTGGGAATCGAAAGAGAAAGAATAGATAAGCACGAGTCAAGGGCAGTGCTGGTTGTTGCCCGGTCCGCCATAGTAAAAATAGGTGCCCCAGTCGGCGTTGGAGAAGCTCTTGATGTCGTAGCATTTGGAGTTCTCGGCCATGGTGGCGATGGCCCGAGCGGAGGTCAGGCTGTTGTCGGAGTCGACGACCTCCAGGTTGCGGAAGTAGCTCGCCCTCCCGAACCCTTCCTCCGCGAACCGCCCCGATCCCATCTGCGTCGAGGTGTGCTCCCCGTGTGTCCTCGTGTTCACCACCTCCCCTCCCCACTCCACCATGGTGGCCCGGTCCGACAGATGCGTGAACAGCGCCGCCGGCCAGTAGCCTACCAGCAAGCTGCTGTCGCCCAGACTCATCCACCAGTTTCCTGCTATCGGATCCTGAAACCAACATCATGATCATCGATCACCGAGAACTCTCTCTCTCTCTCTCTCTCTCTCTCTCTCTCTCTCTCTCTCTCTCTCTCTCTCTCTCTATATATATATATATATATATATATATTCCTTTGGATGGAGGGAAGGGATACCGTACGTGGAGCTTCATGCATGTGAAAATGTGATGTTTGGCACGCTTACCTTCCATATGAGAATGGTGATGTCATATTGGCTGCTCCCCGAGGACGATACCGGCGATATGGCTGCTCCGATGGCGATCCTGTTGTTCGTCTGTATAAATCCCGAGCAAAGAAGATTGTAGCAACCTGTTGCTTGATACGCGTCACTCTGTTGCGTCGTAAGAAATGAAGATTATGATGATTGATTTTGGTGCGGATAGCGTCGTCAAATTGTGTAAGGTTTATTGTCAGCAAGTGGAGGAAAGGATGCGTTGATCTCACCGTCCAGTACGTAAACAGCCTCGGTCTGCTGTCTCCATAGAGCTCCGGGCTGACCTGACTAGAAAGAAGTATAAAGCTTCAGATAACCATTTAGAGGTGCACTTTCACTTTGTTGATATCATCAAAGAAGATTGCTTATTTTAACAGGGCTATATGCATGATTCATGAGAAAAGGAAAATTAGGCAGTTTAATAGGACTTGCACTGATTAAACTTTAGAACAAATATCATAGCCATCACGAATTTCCACAAAAAAAAAAAAAAAAATCATTTTTTGGACTTTCCCCCAGAAGGTGCTCTTTTTCATATTTTCCAAAGACCCCTTCATATACCATAATTCTTAAAATATTCCCCTCACAAGATAATCAAATAAGTACCTATTTGGTAAAACCTATGAACCGATCAATATGGTCAACTTGTCCAATTCTTTAATTATAGTATTTTGGTAGATATATCAATAATTTTATATGTCTATTTAAAATTACTATAACGATATATAAGTCTTTCTGTTTGATTGTTCTGTTCCTAAACTAATAAAGTTATACATTTAAACCCTTTTTTAGATGAGTCGATTTTTATTGAGTTTTGAGTCCATTTGTCTTGTTTCTAAAATGGCTTATATGGAGTGGACCGTTTCGTTTCATCTATGGATTGAGAAACTATGTATTTTCGTCGAGAGACATTTTAGAGATCATGATAAATAGAGATATATTTTTTAAAAAATAAATATGAAAAAGAATGCACTTGCATTTGGCAGACCTTTTGAAGTCAAATGCTGCATTTGACTTAAACGTTAACAAGTAGATACACCTGCTGATGGAATTCATCAATCAGGAAGGTGCTCATGTTCAAATGTCAACAATTAGATACACCTAATTTCTTGTTCCGCCATGAATGGCGCCAAGCTCAATTGTCAAGCTTGTGGTCGGTCCATCCCATCACCGAGCCACGCTCAGTCCGTAAACGTCTCTCGTATTACAAATGAGTCACTTGGAAATCCGTGCCGTGGAAATTAGTGAAGACTCCATTCAATGCTCTTGAATGAAGGCTCAAGCATGTTTAATGTGAAGGTTGAAGCATGCATAGAGTAAGATTCACAGAATATAAATATATATACCTGCCAACCAGCTTCAATGCTGTTGAGGTCCGTGCCGTCGAATGATCCCGAGAGTATCCAAATCTGGGAGAGGCTGAACTCGTTTTCTACTTGGATGGAAGGATCCCATACGTTAATCGTAGCCTTTGCCCCGTACACCTCCTCGGTGTTCATAGTGTAAGCTATTGCATGCTGTATTCATAGACTCCATGAATATAAATAGCAGAAAAAACCATTAAAAAGACTTCCTTCGTGTAAAAAGTAGAAAGAGAAGGAAAGACAAAAACCAACTGTAATATCTGAATGCAGCAGCTATCGCTTGGAAGGAAAAAAAATCACTCGTATGCTTATGTGATGGAACAGCATTGCACGATAAAGAAATGTGGTCATGATAGCTTCCACCGGTGCATAATGAATGGCTTTGAGTTCATTCAATGCATGCGCCTGTGGATTTCCTTGATCGATCACCTTTTCTCATGGAAAGTAAAGTCTGAAATGTGAATTCTAAGGATCTAACTAAGAGAGAGAAGAGCATTTGCCATTTGAAATTATATGCAACAGCATTTACTACCATCACCCTCCCGTCCACCTGCCCATCCCACCCACATCTTTATTGCTGGCTTTGTTACCAAGAGATCAACGCCAACTTGATGAAAGATACACACATCATAATTTATTTCACTTATGAATGTTGCTTCCATCCTGATTCATGTTGAGAGCGACACTACAGTAAAAGGTTATGGATGATATGGAACATGCAAGAATAGATGCTTCGTTGCCACTACATACCTCATGGCCATTGCCACTGGCCACATCTGGTGCATCAACTTTCCTAGCAAGAGGAACGCCGCCCAGATGCTTCTTGCCGAAGTGGAACAAAGATTTGGCTCTCAGGACATCATCGACGGAGCTCCTCCGTATTGGAACCGTCCCCTTTGGGCAATGACCGACGTGGTGCCATGCTTGCCATGCCCTTCGCGTTGCATCACTTGCATTGTAATTTATGGGAGTTCTGTCGCCCTTAAATCTTGGCCTCTGTGGGGCTGCCTTCTAACATTCATTATCCACCAATATTTTTATTGCGTATTACTTAGCATATAAAGCATTGAACGGAGAGGAGGCACGCACTAGTAATAAGCTGGAAAAGGAAACCTACCTGGATCTTGTGGTTCTTTAGAAGAGGATGGTCAAGAGCTGGTTGCTTGTGCCGGGGAACGCAGTCGATGATATCTCCATCCGGGCTCTGAGTGAGTTCATAAAAGAGTCATCAAAAGGGGGATGCAAGCTTGAGCAGGTCATGGGATCAACAATACTCCTCCACTAATTACCTCTATGGTTCTCACCGCAGGCTTGTTGATTTTGTCCAAGCGTCTCTCGATCCTTGCTAACTTAAGCGTCTCTACACGCCTATTGTTCGTGTAGTTGGAATCCGGGACGCACATGATCTCGTCGGCAGAGAAGAAGAAGAAGAAAAGCAGAAAAAGAGAAATAGCAAGACCGCGAAGAGAAGAAGACGACGACAACATGGTGGTGCCAGCAAAAGAGAGAACTCTCTCTCCTTCCTTCATCCTCTCAACCTCCATATGTTTTAGCGCCCAAATTAAAAACACTCTTGAGAGAGAGAGGATCCTTCAAGTCAGTGTTGGTGATGACGGAGAGATCACAAGGATCAGAACCCCATCCTTTACACCACCAGGAAGGCAAGAAATGGACAACTTTCCTACCCTCCACTTTGCGTTGCGTGAACCCCCTCTTTTTATTTCTCTGCAACTTTATGGATGAAAGCCCACCATGACCACCACCATCTCCATCGACTATCACTGTCTCCAGCAGGCGCACCAGTAAAAGAGAGGAAGGGGGGATGGAAACCGAAGAGGAGGATGTGGCTTGAAGGCAGCCTATAAAGGGCTTGACCTACCACGCTGTCTACCTCGATGACAACTTGAATGGGCTAACCTAACGGGCAGCCGTAAATTACCCACAAACAAGAGCATGCGGCTTGATTTACTTCCATCAGAGCCGTGTTCGGCTGTGGTCCTTCTTTTTACCTGCTTAGTTTATTATTGGGTCAGTAGGGCTTAAATTTGGAAGAGGAAGAAATTTGAGCTTTGAATTTCTTGTCAACACAAGATGGTTATGTTAAGTTTAATTTAAATAATTAAGATTAGATAAAATAAAAGATAAAGATTTAGATTTAAATAAATATATTAGGTTAAAAAGATTTAGTTAAGATATGATAGATTTTTTCATTATTTTAAAAAACTTATACACCATCTTTTAATCCATATAAATAGGTGGTTTTGGATCAATCCTTTTCTTCCCCTTGAAGTTCTATAGAAAAATCAACGGTGTGATATCATAGCCTAATTCAAAGAAAATCAATAAAAAGTATATTGAATTTTGGACCGTTAAAGATGAAAACTCTATTTATTTTACATGGATTATAAAATTTGGTAGAATATGATTTTGTTATTTACATCATCCTAATATTACTAAAGATCAAAGAAATCAAATAAATAAAAATATACAAAAAGATGTAGGAGCCCTCTACATGCTATAACAAGCAATGGATGAATCTCTATTTCCTCAAATCATTATTGAATCTTGAATTTTGATGATGAAGTCAATTGTCATTTGGTTATCTAATCCGTATGTTGAAATAAGTGTGTAGGATTAACTACGAATGTGGTAAGACATGCAGCAGGTTTGTCACGGACTTAGCTGGTTTTACCTAAGTCGTGTGGCACCCTCATGTCCGTCCACAAGGGTCGACCTCCCGGAAGCCTCTCATATCTCTTAGGACCCACAAAAGAGAGAACGGGTTAGAGAAAACGCCTCATTCGGGATCTACAAGCAAACATTTCTGAAAACACTTCATAGACAATGCAAATTACAAACAAACTTTACAAGCTCTGAACAGTTGCACAACAACGGGTAAAATGGTCCATTACAGACCGAGAATCTCTCACACGTGTTCACATGATACAACCTTTATTTACAAGCCTGAAGCGGCCACCAACCTAACTAAAATGGGACTATTAAGCCTTCAGTCATCCCTCTACATGCTGTACAAAGCATGAACATACCAAAAGACACGGACATACATAAGCATTACATCAAACATCCTGTTTAGAAGTTTGTCCGTGACATTCTCCCCCACTTATTCCTTCGACGTCCTCGTCGAAGCCTTTGTCGACACTGCAACTCCTCGCCTTTGCTGAGTCTTCAATCTTCTGCTCCAACTGTAATGCGCCTCTTGGCTCCCAACTGCTCTCCGCTGCTATTTTTGAGTAGTCGAACCTTTAATCCGCCATGCTGCTTCAACTCGCCAATGACTCTGACTCTAGTTGGGGTTGGCTGAGTAGTGTTGATCCCTGTTGGCTCCTACGGATCCTCCAGATGAAGGAAAAGACCATCCTTACTATGCGCCTATCTCTCAAATGCTCATGCTACTTGAACTGGGTGGATGCTTGTTGGAGCTTTAACGAGCATCGTCTCGCAAACTTCTGAAGTTTTTGGGTCCTTCCTCCACAAAATTTACCCGTTGACTCTTCTTTCACTTAGTTGTCACTTCCAAGTAGGTTCGCATCACTTCCGCTTTCGATTGGCAGTTCGTTGGGAAATAAAGCGGATAATCTACTCTCAATAGCACTGATCACCGTTGGTGAGGATTTGACAACTATTGTCTTCCATTATCTTCGAAGGGTCTTTGAACAGGTGTGGAGCTCCTCTACTAGATAGATAAGAGAATTGGGATACTCGATTTCGCCCATTCTCTTAAGAGTTGAGAAGGCAAAGGTTACTTGACTTCGCCCGCCTCCTCGAGGTTATACTCCATGCATTGAGCTGGTTAATGGCCTTCGCTTGCTCATTGCTCACACTTCTGAAGCACTTGAAGTGTTTGCACTTCTTGCATTGAGTTAGTTACTGTGATTCACCTTCTCAATGTCATCGAACTTCTGGAATGCAGGAAGTTTTCACCCCAACTTGGAGTGATTCTCTCATAGGTTTGATCGCCTCTGGGATTGTACCGTCTTCTCCATCGACCCTGCCGCCTACTCCATTGAGTAGCAAAGGTACAACACCGCGTACTGTCTACTTCGTTCCTTAGTCATGCACTCTTGCCTCACCCGAAGTCCTTCACTTTCGGCTATCTTGATGATAAGCTCTTTGACACCGGTCTTACGAAGTTCCTTATCCTCTACCCTTCAGCCTTGTCTCGATACTTGGAGTTTGCCTCTGCATGCTCTACCTCCTCGGCCCCTTTCACGACCAAGCGCTCTCCCTCCATGAGAACAAGGGATCAATGAATTTCACGGAAGTCCCGCCTCTGCGGTACCATGGCGCTGCCATGCCCATGGCCCTACTATCCGTCGCCTCGTATCTGTATCCCTTTTCTTCACGATCGGTAGATATGTCTCCATGGCACTCCTCTGAGTCCACCTCCATTCTAACTAATGCTTGATTTTGGGTATCTAAGTCCCTTTGGACTCGTCGTCGCTTCCTCGCCCCTTTCAACCCCCTGCTTCAACACCTCTGTGTTCTCCAAGCAGCTCCCTTTAGTCGATGGAAAGACAGACTGCAACTCCCATGCATGGCCTCTGCCATCGTATTATAGGGTTTGCACCGATTCTGTTTTCCTTAGCTTCTTTGGTAGCAACGTTCGCTTACTCGACCTTGTCCCCTGACTTGCCGAGCTCCCTTAAGCTAATATGAGCTCTGGAGCAGTCCAACTCTCCGGTTGCTTCGATCATACCTCTGCATGATCAAGTCCCTCCCATGGGACTCACTGGTACTTGCATTCGAACTTTTCCCTTGGTTGAACACAGCACCCATATGCTGATGACCAAGGCTTTCATCCGATGCAAAATTTGATGCACGCATGGAAGACCTGCCTCTACGGTACCATGGCCTTCACTTATTTAATAAATAGGCCTTTTTGTCATCATGTTATTCACCGAAGTGAAGCTTCCAGTAGCTCTCGATCATACCTCCGTATGATCTAGTCCCTCATGGGACTATGTTGTGTGTATCGCATTGCTGTTAGGATCGAGAGCACTAAGAGGGGGGGGTGAATTAGTGCAGCGGAAATCTTACAGCGATTAAAAACCAAAAGCTGCGTTCGTTCAAAAACTATTATGATGCAAAAGCAAATTCTAAGTTTGTATCTAAGTGCAGTTTGCGTCTAAGCGCAGATTGCGTCTAAGCGCAGTTTTGCGTCTAAGCGCAGTTTACGTCTAAACTCAGATTTACGTCTAAACGCAGATTTACGTCTAAACGCAGATTTACGTCTAAACGCAGATTTACGTCTAAACGCAGATTTACGTCTAAACGCAGATTTACGTCTAAACGCAGATTTACGTCTAAACGCAGTTTTACATCTAAACGCAGATTTACGTCTAAACTCAGATTTACGTCTTAAACTCAGATTTACGTCTAAACGCAGATTTACGTCTAAACGCAGTTTTACGTCTAGACGCAGATTTACGTCTAAACTTTGAAACTTGTTTGTATACTCGCAGAAGGCAGTATGCAGTTGAAATCAAGACGTAAACGTGAACTGAAATCTGATGATTGAGCGAGGAAAGCCGATTTACGTCTGAATGCAGATTCGGAAGAACAGCACTTAGAACTTGTTCGTGAAAGCGCAGAGAGCAGTAGTAATGGAGGAGGTTTGCAGTAATGATAAAGTGCTCGAAAATAAACGCAAACCAGAGATTTAGAGTGGTTCGGTCAGCCTTGACCTACTCCACTTTTGGCTCCCTCCACCAACGAGGTTGCCGACGTCAACTAGGTGCCTTCCTTCAATGGGCGAAGGCTAACTGCCCTTTTACAGTTTCTCTCCTTTTGACAGGCTCAGGAGACAACCTTTACAGACCTTTCTCTCCTCACTTTACAACTGAAAACTTGAAGAACAGAAGGAGGAGACTTAAAGGATTTACAACACTTTTGAGCTCCTAGAATCACAGAAAAGATCAAGATTTCGGTGTAGGTCTGTATCTTTTCAGTGCTGAATGGGTGGGGTATTTATAGGCCCCAACCCAATTCAAAATTCGAGCTCAAAACGATCAAATCGATCAAATCCCAGAATTCTGGGATCAGGCGGTTGCACCTCTCGACTGGAGAGGTGGCACCGCCTAGCAGAGCTCGAAGACTGAGCTCTGCCGATTGCTTCTCTCTGCCAGAGCTCGAAGACTGAGCTCGATGGTTGCATCACCTGGCAGAGCTCGAAGACTGAGCTTGGTGATTGCATCACCTGGCAGAGCTCGAAACTGAGCTCGGTGGTTGCATCACCTGGCAGAGCTCCAAGCTGAGCTCAGGCTGATCCACCTCTCTGCCAAAGCTCGAAGACTGAGCTTGGTGAATGCATCACCTGGCAGAGCTCGAGACTGAGCTCAGGCTGATGCACCAATCTGCCAGAGCTCGAAGACTGAGCTCGGTGGTTGCATCGCCTGGCAGAGCTCGGAACTTGAGCTCTGGCGGTGCAACCTCTTGGCTGGGGCGGTTGCACCTCCCAGCCTTGCAGCCCTGGCGGTTGCACCTCCTGGCTGGGGCGGTTGCACCTCCCAACCCCACAGCCCAGGCGGTTGCACCTCCTGGCTGGGGCGGTTGCACCTCCTGGTGCAATCAGGGTCCGAATGGTTCACTCCATTCGGCCCACTTTGAATCTTTTCAGGGGCCCAATTGCCCCAAGATTAAGCTAATGGGATCACCTCCCATTTTCATGCTTAATCATCATGCTAACTACGATTAACTCTAAGACAACTTCTGCAGCTTTGCTCCGATGCGTCAATCGCTTCTTCCGGCGAGTTTCCTGCCAACTTCCGTCGATCAACCGATAACCCTCGGTGATCCTTCTGCGAACATCCGGCATACTCCTGGACTTTGCGACGATCCACTTGGCGAGTTCCGACGAGCTTCGCTTGGCAAGCTTCTGGACTTCTCGGATCTGTTCTCTCTGAACCTCCGACGACCGTCCGAACTTCCGTCGAACTCTCGAACTCCCAACGTGATCATGATCTTGACTCCGGCGCAACTCCTGCTACTTGTCTTACTCTCATCGTAGTTAATCCTGCACACTTAAAACAAAACTTCAATCGAGACAATTAATCCTAAGCAATTAACCAAGTTGTCCGACATGTCATTGGTCCCTCGACGCTTCGTCCGATTCTTCGGCGCATCGTCCTCTCGTGCAGCCTATTGCCCAATCGGCCAGTTGACTCCGCAACTCCGATATCCTTGGCACAATACCCGCTCTTCTTGGCCCGATGCCCGAGTCCACGGCCCGAAGCCTTCTGTCGATACGTCGACCGATCCACTGGCCCGACGTCCAATCTTCTGACATGTTCCTTCGGCACAATATGATTTTCCTGCTTTAATTGTCTCATCCTGATCGAAGCATCCTGCGTCACTCAAAACGCAGATTAAATCATAAACATATATCAAGTAGTTTCATCATCAAAATACGAGATTCAACAATCTCCCCCTTTTTGATGATGACAACCACTTGATGACGGAGTTAAACTTAACTCCCGGAGTTTAAACAAACTCCCCCTATCAATATGCCATATTGATAGAACCTTGAATTCAAACTGAATTCAAGTCATTGCAATATTCATCATGAATACTTGCAACACGTCAACATGAACTTATGCATAAACTTATGCATCACATGTCATGTCATCAACATACTTCTCCCCCTTTGTCATCAACAAAAAGGAGAAGTACTACAATCAAGTGTGTGTGATATTGGTTCAACTCATTGCATGAAAATCATAGTATCAAGTTTTATCATCATGCAATCTTGGAGCTAGAAGATTTAGCAAGTGTTACATCATGCTTAGAACATTCATGCTATCAAGTTTTAGATATGCAAGTTTTATAGCATATAAGATAGCACTTTTGGTAATGTTCAAGATAGCAAGTTCTACATCATGCAAGCTAGCAAATTAGAGATGTTCAAGAAGGCAACTCTTGCTTCTTGAAAATTTTGCTCACTTTGCTAGATGCGCAAGTTAGCATTTTTGCCTCTTGAGATAGGCAAGATAGCACATTTGCTTCTTTTGAGATAGCAACTTTTTGCTTCTCTTTAGACCAACAAGCTAGCAATTTTTACGATATACAAGTTTCACAATATATAAGCTAGCAAAAATTTCGAAAGCAAATGCAAGATAAATTTCTTGTGTAAGCTCATGATTCTTGCTTCCTATTGCAATGTGCAAATTGCAAGTTTTGCTTCTTGAGATATTCAAGATAGTGATGTTCAAGAAGACAATTTTTCTTCTTGAAATAAGCAAGTTAGCAATCTTTGCTTCTTAAAATAGGTAAGCTAGCAAATCAAGTTTTTGCATCTTCTTAACTTGTACAAGCTAGCTATCTCCCCCTTTGTCATTGTAAAAAAAAGAAAGAGAGAATACAGTTTTGTAGTTCTCTTTTCCTTTTACAACGATTTCAAAATCATGATAAATGATGAATAATCAAGTTATGAATGTCAAGATAATTTTTCATCATGAATATTTTATCATAGCATGCATCATTATCATAAATTGAAGTATTACATGCATGATATCATATCACCATTCATAATTACATTAATATTTCAATATAACAATTTCTTCTCAAAATGTGTAACTTGGCACTCATAGCATTTTAAATCATGATTTACATCATATGCAATACATCACATCATAATTAGAAAGCACAAGTATTGTATGCATAATTGTACATTATAAATGTTTCATATCATGATGGTATCAATTTTGTCAAATTATATCCTACCATGCATGATCAAAACTTCTCCCCATTTTATCATTGAAAACAAGAAGAAAGTAGGGGAAGAGCATAAAAGTGTTAAATATTTCAATCATTTTTAAGATTCATAACATGAATAACGTTATTACTATTTCATCAAGATCAGTTTCGAGATTCACATAATATCATGAAATCATTAATCTCGATAAAATGGGAAAAACATTTTCTTTTTAAGTGATTCTTTTAACACATCATAAAAAAGAAAAACTCATTCATAATTCAAGTGATTTACAAGATATCATAAATGAATTTATCACTTGTATTTCACCAAAATCGAGAACTCTAGAGTTAGAAAATGATTGAAGCATTTAATCTGATTGAAGAATGATTCATATTTAAAGTGTAGCATTTGTCAAATCTGAAATCATCAAGTATAACTTTAATATTTTCATTGCAACATTAAGCAAGGTTTCATTGAAGATAATTTTGAATGATTCTTATAAATGCCTAAAACTTCTTTAATTTTAATTTATGATTGACTTTATAATAGCATGCTCAAATCTTTATTCTTATGTCAAAACCATACATTATATTTAATAAACAAAGACAATGAAAAATATCAAGCCTTCCAGACAAAAGCCATGTATCGTCATTGAAAAGCAATATGAAAATCATCAAAATATACATTCTTGCTTCTCAAGCACATAAGATTAATCTCACTAGGTGTAAAATCATTAGATTTCTATCTTGCATTAACATAAGACATGCAATTTTCATTATCATTTTCAAGATTACAAGCATGATCATATTTTTGCATTTTCATGGTTAAATTATTAAAAATATAATTTTCAACAAAATTTAAAGAAAAAGAAAAGTGCATCATGAAAAGCATCATGTAATTTCGAAGTAAATTAGGGGGATTTCGATTACCTCATCATTGTAGGCTGTTAAGGCGTAGTTTGCCGCCTTGCTTTTGTTGACTTTCTCTTCTTCGGAGGAGCTCGATTCATCCCAATTTTTGTTCTTCTTCTTGCGTTTAAAGCAAGTAGTTCCATTCTTTTTGCTTTTTAATTTTCGTTTCATTTTAAGTTCACCATCACTTGAGCTTATGCTCGAGTGGTCTTCAAATGTTCTATGTCCCAAATCCTTCCTGTTCTTTGGAAGGTTGGTTTGTTCAAGTTCTTCACGTGCATTGCACGTCATTTCATATGTGATCAATGAACCAATTAGTTCTTCAAGTGGAAAATGGTTCAAGTTTTTCGATTCTTGAATAGCAGTTACTTTTGAATCCCAAGTTTTAGAAAGTGAGCGCAAAACTTTGTTAACGAGTTCAAAATCCGAAAAGCTTTTACCAAGTGATTTTAAACCATTGACGACATCCGTAAAACGGGTGTACATGTCAACAACGGTTTCGCTTGGTTTCATATGAAAAAGCTCGAAATCAAGCAGTAGAATATTAACTTTCGAGTCTTTGACTCTACTAGTTCCCTCGTGCGTGATTTCAAGAGTGCGCCAAATATCGAAAGCCGTTTCACACGTAGAAATCCGATTGAACTCATTTTTGTCCAATGCGCAAAATAAGGCATTCATAGCCTTTGCGTTTAAAGAAAAATTCTTCTTCTCCAAAACCGACCATTCGTTCATTGGTTTGGAGGGAAGTTGAAAACCGTTTTCAATGATATTCCATAAATCCAGATTTAGAGAAATTAAGAAAACTCTCATTCGAGTTTTCCAATAAGTGTAGTCCAATCCGTTAAAGAACGGTGGACGAAAGACCGAACAGCCCTCTTGAAAAGTCATTTCTCTCGGGTGTAAATCCGAAATGAGAAATACCCCGCTCTGATACCAATTGTTAGGATCGAGAGCACTAAGAGGGGGGGGTGAATTAGTGCAGCGGAAATCTTACAGCGATTAAAAACCAAAAGCTGCGTTCGTTCAAAAACTATTATGATGCAAAAGCAAATTCTCAGTTTGTATCTAAGTGCAGTTTGCGTCTAAGCGCAGATTGCGTCTAAGCGCAGTTTTGCGTCTAAGCGCAGTTTACGTCTAAACTCAGATTTACGTCTAAACGCAGTTTTACGTCTAAACGTAGATTTACGTCTAAACGCAGATTTACGTCTAAACGCAGATTTACGTCTAAACTCATATTTACGTCTAAACGCAGATTTACGTCTAAACGCAGATTTACGTCTAAACGCAGATTTACGTCTAAACGCAGTTTTATGTCTAAACGCAGATTTACGTCTAAACTCAGATTTACGTCTTAAACTCAGATTTACGTCTAAACGCAGATTTACGTCTAAACGCAGTTTTACGTCTAGACGCAGATTTACGTCTAAACTTTGAAACTTGTTTGTATACTCGCAGAAGGCAGTATGCAGTTGAAATCAAGACGTAAACGTGAACTGAAATCTGATGATTGAGCGAGGAAAGCCGATTTACGTCTGAAT
This sequence comes from Musa acuminata AAA Group, assembly GCF_036884655.1. Classification (NCBI taxonomy): domain Eukaryota; kingdom Viridiplantae; phylum Streptophyta; class Magnoliopsida; order Zingiberales; family Musaceae; genus Musa; species Musa acuminata. The sequence continues at coordinate 20,628,334 of NC_088331.1, forward strand.
GCAGATTCGGAAGAACAGCACTTAGAACTTGTTCGTGAAAGCGCAGAGAGCAGTAGTAATGGAGGAGGTTTGCAGTAATGATAAAGTGCTCGAAAATAAACGCAAACCAGAGATTTAGAGTGGTTCGGTCAGCCTTGACCTACTCCACTTTTGGCTCCCTCCACCAACGAGGTTGCCGACGTCAACTAGGTGCCTTCCTTCAATGGGCGAAGGCTAACTGCCCTTTTACAGCTTCTCTCCTTTTGACAGGCTCAGGAGACAACCTTTACAGACCTTTCTCTCCTCACTTTACAACTGAAAACTTGAAGAACAGAAGGAGGAGACTTAAAGGATTTACAACACTTTTGAGCTCCTAGAATCACAGAAAAGATCAAGATTTCGGTGTAGGTCTGTATCTTTTCAGTGCTGAATGGGTGGGGTATTTATAGGCTCCAACCCAATTCAAAATTCGAGCTCAAAACGATCAAATCGATCAAATCCCAGAATTCTGGGATCAGGCGGTTGCACCTCTCGACTGGAGAGGTGGCACCGCCTAGCAGAGCTCGAAGACTGAGCTCTGCCGATTGCTTCTCTCTGCCAGAGCTCGAAGACTGAGCTCGATGGTTGCATCACCTGGCAGAGCTCGAAGACTGAGCTTGGTGATTGCATCACCTGGCAGAGCTCGAAACTGAGCTCGGTGGTTGCATCACCTGGCAGAGCTCCAAGCTGAGCTCAGGCTGATCCACCTCTCTGCTAAAGCTCGAAGACTGAGCTTGGTGAATGCATCACCTGGCAGAGCTCGAGACTGAGCTCAGGCTGATGCACCAATCTGCCAGAGCTCGAAGACTGAGCTCGGTGGTTGCATCGCCTGGCAGAGCTCGGAACTTGAGCTCTGGCGGTGCAACCTCTTGGCTGGGGCGGTTGCACCTCCCAGCCTTGCAGCCCTGGCGGTTGCACCTCCTGGCTGGGGCGGTTGCACCTCCCAACCCCACAGCCCAGGCGGTTGCACCTCCTGGCTGGGGCGGTTGCACCTCCCAACCCCACAGCCCAGGCGGTTGCACCTCCTGGCTGGGGCGGTTGCACCTCCTGGTGCAATCAGGGTCCGAATGGTTCACTCCATTCGGCCCACTTTGAATCTTTTCAGGGGCCCAATTGCCCCAAGATTAAGCTAATGGGATCACCTCACATTTTCATGCTTAATCATCATGCTAACTACGATTAACTCTAAGACAACTTCTGCAGCTTTGCTCCGATGCGTCAATCGCTTCTTCCGGCGAGTTTCCTGCCAACTTCCGTCGATCAACCGATAACCCTCGGTGATCCTTCTGCGAACATCCGGCATACTCCTGGACTTTGCGACGATCCACTTGGCGAGTTCCGACGAGCTTCGCTTGGCAAGCTTCTGGACTTCTCGGATCTGTTCTCTCTGAACCTCCGACGACCGTCCGAACTTCCGTCGAACTCTCGAACTCCCAACGTGATCATGATCTTGACTCCGGCGCAACTCCTGCTGCTTGTCTTACTCTCATCGTAGTTAATCCTGCACACTTAAAACAAAACTTCAATCGAGACAATTAATCCTAAGCAATTAACCAAGTTGTCCGACATGTCATTGGTCCCTCGACGCTTCGTCCGATTCTTCGGCGCATCGTCCTCTCGTGCAGCCTATTGCCCAATCGGCCAGTTGACTCCGCAACTCCGATATCCTTGGCACAATACCCGCTCTTCTTGGCCCGATGCCCGAGTCCACGGCCCGAAGCCTTCTGTCGATACGTCGACCGATCCACTGGCCCGACGTCCAATCTTCTGACATGTTCCTTCGGCACAATATGATTTTCCTACTTTAATTGTCTCATCCTGATCGAAGCATCCTGCGTCACTCAAAACGCAGATTAAATCATAAACATATATCAAGTAGTTTCATCATCAAAATACGAGATTCAACAATCTCCCCCTTTTTGATGATGACAACCACTTGATGACGGAGTTAAACTTAACTCCCGGAGTTTAAACAAACTCCCCCTATCAATATGCCATATTGATAGAACCTTGAATTCAAACTGAATTCAAGTCATTGCAATATTCATCATGAATACTTGCAACACGTCAACATGAACTTATGCATAAACTTATGCATCACATGTCATGTCATCAACATACTTCTCCCCCTTTGTCATCAACAAAAAGGAGAAGTACTACAATCAAGTGTGTGTGATATTGGTTCAACTCATTGCATGAAAATCATAGTATCAAGTTTTATCATCATGCAATCTTGGAGCTAGAAGATTTAGCAAGTGTTACATCATGCTTAGAACATTCATGCTATCAAGTTTTAGATATGCAAGTTTTATAGCATATAAGATAGCACTTTTGGTAATGTTCAAGATAGCAAGTTCTACATCATGCAAGCTAGCAAATTAGAGATGTTCAAGAAGGCAACTCTTGCTTCTTGAAAATTTTGCTCACTTTGCTAGATGCGCAAGTTAGCATTTTTGCCTCTTGAGATAGGCAAGATAGCACATTTGCTTCTTTTGAGATAGCAACTTTTTGCTTCTCTTTAGACCAACAAGCTAGCAATTTTTACGATATACAAGTTTCACAATATATAAGCTAGCAAAAATTTCGAAAGCAAATGCAAGATAAATTTCTTGTGTAAGCTCATGATTCTTGCTTCCTATTGCAATGTGCAAATTGCAAGTTTTGCTTCTTGAGATATTCAAGATAGTGATGTTCAAGAAGACAATTTTTCTTCTTGAAATAAGCAAGTTAGCAATCTTTGCTTCTTAAAATAGGTAAGCTAGCAAATCAAGTTTTTGCATCTTCTTAACTTGTACAAGCTAGCTATCTCCCCCTTTGTCATTGTAAAAAAAAGAAAGAGAGAATACAGTTTTGTAGTTCTCTTTTCCTTTTACAACGATTTCAAAATCATGACAAATGATGAATAATCAAGTTATGAATGTCAAGATAATTTTTCATCATGAATATTTTATCATAGCATGCATCATTATCATAAATTGAAGTATTACATGCATGATATCATATCACCATTCATAATTACATTAATATTTCAATATAACAATTTCTTCTCAAAATGTGTAACTTGGCACTCATAGCATTTTAAATCATGATTTACATCATATGCAATACATCACATCATAATTAGAAAGCACAAGTATTGTATGCATAATTGTACATTATAAATGTTTCATATCATGATGGTATCAATTTTGTCAAATTATATCCTACCATGCATGATCAAAACTTCTCCCCATTTTATCATTGAAAACAAGAAGAAAGTAGGGGAAGAGCATAAAAGTGTTAAATATTTCAATCATTTTTAAGATTCATAACATGAATAACGTTATTACTATTTCATCAAGATCAGTTTCGAGATTCACATAATATCATGAAATCATTAATCTCGATAAAATGGGAAAAACATTTTCTTTTTAAGTGATTCTTTTAACACATCATAAAAAAGAAAAACTCATTCATAATTCAAGTGATTTACAAGATATCATAAATGAATTTATCACTTGTATTTCACCAAAATCGAGAACTCTAGAGTTAGAAAATGATTGAAGCATTTAATCTGATTGAAGAATGATTCATATTTAAAGTGTAGCATTTGTCAAATCTGAAATCATCAAGTATAACTTTAATATTTTCATTGCAACATTAAGCAAGGTTTCATTGAAGATAATTTTGAATGATTCTTATAAATGCCTAAAACTTCTTTAATTTTAATTTATGATTGACTTTATAATAGCATGCTCAAATCTTTATTCTTATGTCAAAACCATACATTATATTTAATAAACAAAGACAATGAAAAATATCAAGCCTTCCAGACAAAAGCCATGTATCGTCATTGAAAAGCAATATGAAAATCATCAAAATATACATTCTTGCTTCTCAAGCACATAAGATTAATCTCACTAGGTGTAAAATCATTAGATTTCTATCTTGCATTAACATAAGACATACAATTTTCATTATCATTTTCAAGATTACAAGCATGATCATATTTTTGCATTTTCATGGTTAAATTATTAAAAATATAATTTTCAACAAAATTTAAAGAAAAAGAAAAGTGCATCATGAAAAGCATCATGTAATTTCGAAGTAAATTAGGGGGATTTCGATTACCTCATCATTGTAGGCTGTTAAGGCGTAGTTTGCCGCCTTACTTTTGTTGACTTTCTCTTCTTCGAAGGAGCTCGATTCATCCCAATTTTTGTTCTTCTTCTTGCGTTTAAAGCAAGTAGTTCCATTCTTTTTGCTTTTTAATTTTCGTTTCATTTTAAGTTCACCATCACTTGAGCTTATGCTCGAGTGGTCTTCAAATGTTCTATGTCCCAAATCCTTCCTGTTCTTTGGAAGGTTGGTTTGTTCAAGTTCTTCACGTGCATTGCACGTCATTTCATATGTGATCAATGAACCAATTAGTTCTTCAAGTGGAAAATGGTTCAAGTTTTTCGATTCTTGAATAGCAGTTACTTTTGAATCCCAAGTTTTAGAAAGTGAGCGCAAAACTTTGTTAACGAGTTCAAAATCCGAAAAGCTTTTACCAAGTGATTTTAAACCATTGACGACATCCGTAAAACGGGTGTACATGTCAACAACGGTTTCGCTTGGTTTCATATGAAAAAGCTCGAAATCAAGCAGTAGAATATTAACTTTCGAGTCTTTGACTCTACTAGTTCCCTCGTGCGTGATTTCAAGAGTGCGCCAAATATCGAAAGTCGTTTCACACGTAGAAATCCGATTGAACTCATTTTTGTCCAATGCGCAAAATAAGGCATTCATAGCCTTTGCGTTTAAAGAAAAATTCTTCTTCTCCAAAACCGACCATTCGTTCATTGGTTTGGAGGGAAGTTGAAAACCGTTTTCAATGATATTCCATAAATCCAGATTTAGAGAAATTAAGAAAACTCTCATTCGAGTTTTCCAATAAGTGTAGTCCAATCCGTTAAAGAACGGTGGACGAAAGACCGAACAGCCCTCTTGAAAAGTCATTTCTCTCGGGTGTAAATCCGAAATGAGAAATACCCCGCTCTGATACCAATTGTTAGGATCGAGAGCACTAAGAGGGGGGGGTGAATTAGTGCAGCGGAAATCTTACAGCGATTAAAAACCAAAAGCTGCGTTCGTTCAAAAACTATTATGATGCAAAAGTAAATTCTCAGTTTGTATCTAAGTGCAGTTTGCGTCTAAGCGCAGATTGCGTCTAAGCGCAGTTTTGCGTCTAAGCGCAGTTTACGTCTAAACTCAGATTTACGTCTAAACGCAGTTTTACGTCTAAACGCAGATTTACGTCTAAACGCAGATTTACGTCTAAACGCAGATTTACGTCTAAACTCATATTTACGTCTAAACGCAGATTTACGTCTAAACGCAGATTTACGTCTAAACGCAGATTTACGTCTAAACGCAGTTTTACGTCTAAACGCAGATTTACGTCTAAACTCAGATTTACGTCTTAAACTCAGATTTACGTCTAAACGCAGATTTACGTCTAAACGCAGTTTTACGTCTAGACGCAGATTTACGTCTAAACTTTGAAACTTGTTTGTATACTCGCAGAAGGCAGTATGCAGTTGAAATCAAGACGTAAACGTGAACTGAAATCTGATGATTGAGCGAGGAAAGCCGATTTACGTCTGAATGCAGATTCGGAAGAACAGCACTTAGAACTTGTTCGTGAAAGCGCAGAGAGCAGTAGTAATGGAGGAGGTTTGCAGTAATGATAAAGTGCTCGAAAATAAACGCAAACCAGAGATTTAGAGTGGTTCGGTCAGCCTTGACCTACTCCACTTTTGGCTCCCTCCACCAACGAGGTTGCCGACGTCAACTAGGTGCCTTCCTTCAATGGGCGAAGGCTAACTGCCCTTTTACAGTTTCTCTCCTTTTGACAGGCTCAGGAGACAACCTTTACAGACCTTTCTCTCCTCACTTTACAACTGAAAACTTGAAGAACAGAAGGAGGAGACTTAAAGGATTTACAACACTTTTGAGCTCCTAGAATCACAGAAAAGATCAAGATTTCGGTGTAGGTCTGTATCTTTTCAGTGCTGAATGGGTGGGGTATTTATAGGCCCCAACCCAATTCAAAATTCGAGCTCAAACCGATCAAATCGATCAAATCCCAGAATTCTGGGATCAGGCGGTTGCACCTCTCGACTGGAGAGGTGGCACCGCCTAGCAGAGCTCGAAGACTGAGCTCTGCCGATTGCTTCTCTCTGCCAGAGCTCGAAGACTGAGCTCGATGGTTGCATCACCTGGCAGAGCTCGAAGACTGAGCTTGGTGATTGCATCACCTGGCAGAGCTCGAAACTGAGCTCGGTGGTTGCATCACCTGGCAGAGCTCCAAGCTGAGCTCAGGCTGATCCACCTCTCTGCTAAAGCTCGAAGACTGAGCTTGGTGAATGCATCACCTGGCAGAGCTCGAGACTGAGCTCAGGCTGATGCACCAATCTGCCAGAGCTCGAAGACTGAGCTCGGTGGTTGCATCGCCTGGCAGAGCTCGGAACTTGAGCTCTGGCGGTGCAACCTCTTGGCTGGGGCGGTTGCACCTCCCAGCCTTGCAGCCCTGGCGGTTGCACCTCCTGGCTGGGGCGGTTGCACCTCCCAACCCCACAGCCCAGGCGGTTGCACCTCCTGGCTGGGGCGGTTGCACCTCCTGGTGCAATCAGGGTCCGAATGGTTCACTCCATTCGGCCCACTTTGAATCTTTTCAGGGGCCCAATTGCCCCAAGATTAAGCTAATGGGATCACCTCCCATTTTCATGCTTAATCATCATGCTAACTACGATTAACTCTAAGACAACTTCTGCAGCTTTGCTCCGATGCGTCAATCGCTTCTTCCGGCGAGTTTCCTGCCAACTTCCGTCGATCAACCGATAACCCTCGGTGATCCTTCTACGAACATCCGGCATACTCCTGGACTTTGCGACGATCCACTTGGCGAGTTCCGACGAGCTTCGCTTGGCAAGCTTCTGGACTTCTCGGATCTGTTCTCTCTGAACCTCCGACGACCGTCCGAACTTCCGTCGAACTCTCGAACTCCCAACGTGATCATGATCTTGACTCCGGCGCAACTCCTGCTGCTTGTCTTACTCTCATCGTAGTTAATCCTGCACACTTAAAACAAAACTTCAATCGAGACAATTAATCCTAAGCAATTAACCAAGTTGTCCGACATGTCATTGGTCCCTCGACGCTTCGTCCGATTCTTCGGCGCATCGTCCTCTCGTGCAGCCTATTGCCCAATCGGCCAGTTGACTCCGCAACTCCGATATCCTTGGCACAATACCCGCTCTTCTTGGCCCGATGCCCGAGTCCACGGCCCGAAGCCTTCTGTCGATACGTCGACCGATCCACTGGCCCGACGTCCAATCTTCTGACATGTTCCTTCGGCACAATATGATTTTCCTGCTTTAATTGTCTCATCCTGATCGAAGCATCCTGCGTCACTCAAAACGCAGATTAAATCATAAACATATATCAAGTAGTTTCATCATCAAAATACGAGATTCAACAATTGCCACGAACTGTTCCAACACGATCCGCTGCACCATGTCGCCTTCTGGTGACATCTCTATTACATTCTGATCCTTGTGGGATGAACTCGAATTGTGAACCCTTCATGTGTGGCCTCTACCAATACATCGTAGGGTCTCTTTCACCTTCGATTTTGTTCGCTCCTTTGGCAATCGACCTTCATCCACCCACTCTTGGGTCACACCTAGATGAAGCACCGCTCTAGGATAGTCCATCGCCTAGTAGCTCCCGAAGTCCCCCGACTTCGTTGCAATTAGTGCACCATTGTCTGGATCCTAGGCCTCTACCCCTACCAGCACAATTTCCGCTATGCATCACTTCCTTCGTGGCAACTTGAATGACAACACTGTGGTATATTCTTTAAGAGTACCCGCCTTCGCATCCTCTTGCCCCGTGCCAAGGCCTTCTAAACCCAACTTTGCCTCCGTAAATTGAGTCGCCTTAGTTCCTCCATCAAATGCTTTTCCGAGATAAGGTGCATGTGCCCAAAAGCTCCCTTCATCTTTGGCACCTTGCAAGATGAGTCCGCTCCGTCAGAATGAAGGACCCATGGAACAACATGATCCTGCTCTTAAATCTGTAAGAGTTCATGTCCTTGACCTCTATCCAAGGAAAGCACTATGCCTCCGCTCCATGTTCTAACTTCTATGCTGACTCCCTTTATGCGGCTTAGGTACTTTGCCAAGTCACACCCAAGTTGCTCCGCTCCTCGGTTTTACATTGAGTTGATGGTAGCACTCGCGCCCACCATTCCACGGGTCAGCCCTCCCTTGAGTCCGATCTCCATATCGACTCCAAGTGTGCCTTCATTTGTGTTGCTTTGGGTTGCACCCCCACTTGATCTCGCAATGCATCCACCAATGCATTCTCTCGAGCGAGATCATGCGATGACTCCTCGCTGCTTGCTCAGTCCATTGAGCTTCGTGGAGTTGTTGTTTGTTGAGGTACTCGTCCTCAACATGTGAGGTCCGTCCCACATGATTCTCCCTCTGGAGAGCCGGGGCTTATCCCTCCTGGATAACTGTCCCGTTGGAGCAACATCTCTCTTCGTTTTGGAGACCACCATCCCCTTGAACTACTTTGATCTGCTAAACGAACTGTGCATTGTTCTGCCTCCTGCAAACGCACTTGCTAGATTGCGACTCCACGTCAATACAGCCCCCGTTGCACCACTTAAGGCCTAGCAATATGCTGAACTCGTTGCACACTTCAGCCTCCTACGGATGTATCCTTCACATGCCGAAGAGAAAGTTTTAATGCTCTATGGCGTCGAGTTTCGGTCGCCTTGGGATGGCCACAAACATTCCATCGTCCGCATACAAGCCCATGCATGAGTACCAAATTCTTCGAGTTAGCAATTCCCCTCACCTCTGTGAGCTTTGCATAACTCTTTCGGTCGTTGAGCAACTCATTCCACCTTGTATGGTCTCATCCTTTACCGAGCGCCTCGCTTGCCTTGAGCACTATCAAGTATAGTTGTCAACGTTAAGCCGTAGCTCAAACTCAGCCATCTCAACCTTTGTGCGCTCCGCATTCTTCCAAGCTTGCCTGTTCCAGCTAAGTCTGTCATGGACTTAGCTTGTTTTGCCTAAGTCGTGATGTATCCTTGCGTGTCCGTCCACAAAGGTTAGCCTCCCTGAAGCCTCCCATGTCCCTTAGGACACTCAAAAGAGAGAACGAGTTAGAGAAAATACCTCATTCGGGATCCATAAGCAAACATTTCCGAAAACACTTCATAGATAATGTAAATTACAAACAGACTTTACAAGCTCTGAACAGTTGCACAAAAAAGGGTAAAATGGTCCATTACAGACCGAGAATCTCTCACACGTGTCCACATGACACAACCTTTTTTACAAGCCTAAAGCGGCCACCAACCTAACTAAAATGGGACTATTATGCCTTCGGCCGCCCCTCTACATGCTGTATAAAGAATGAACATATCAAAAGACACGGACATACATAAGCATTACATCAAACATCTTGTTTAGAAGTTTGTCCGTGACAATGTGTTAAGTCGGAGTCAAGACCAAGATCACGTTAGGGGTTTGAGAGTTTGTCAGAAGTCCGGACGGTCGTCGAAGGTTCTAAGGGAATAATCCGAGAAGTCCAAGAGCTTGCCAAAGAAGCTCATCGGAACTCACCAAGAGGATCGTCACAAGTCCAGGAGTTTGTTGGGAGTCCATCGGAGCATCGTCGATGGTTCATCGTATGTTCACCGGAAGATCGTCGGAAGCTCGCCGGAAGAAGCGATTGATGCACCGGAATACGATCTGTAGTATTGATGTCTTAATTGTCGTAGTTAGCATGTAGATTAAGTTAGGATTGGGAGGTGATCCCATTAACTTAATCTGGGGCCAACTAGACCCTTGGCAGACCTAAACTGGGCCAAATGGATCAGCCCATTCGGACCTAGAATTCCTGACAGACGATGGCACTGCCTAGGAGACTCGGTCTCCCAGGAGTTCTGGATGGTAGTACCGCCCCTGTCAGGCGGTGGTACCGGCAGGACCCTAGAAATATGAAAATAGGCACTTTTGAGCTCCGAATTCAAACGGATTTGGGCCTATATAAACCCCACCCTTTCCTGCATGAAAGGGCAACTGAAAGCTTGCTTTTATTATGAGTATTTGAGAGCTTAAAAGTTTTATAAAAGGCTAGAGTTCCTCTCCCTCTTTTCTTTCTAAGTCTTGATCATTTAAGAGAGAAGTGAAAACTTGTAAGGGTTATCTCCTAAGCCCGTCAAAAGGAGAAAAACTGCAAAATGATAGTTGGCCTTCGCCTATTGAATGAATGCCTCTAGTGGACGTCGGTGACCTCGTCGGAGAAGGAAGCCAAAAGTGGATGTAGGTCAAGATTGGCCAAACCACTCTAAATCTCAGTTTGCATTTACATTCTACTCTTTTTCTCAACTACAAACTGCCTCCATTGCTTCACATCAACTATACTTTCGTTTGCTCTCAAGTTAAAGATCTTTCCGAAACGGTTTTCGTACGAAATCTTTTTAAACCAACGAAAGTTTTATACTGTACTAATTCACTCTTCTCCCCCTCTTAGTGCTCGTGCTCTTAACAATCATAATGACATCAATATCAACATAAGTCTAAAAAATATTTAAAAATGTGTTTGGAGGCACAGACAAGGTAAAGATTTTAAAGCTTCAAATTCTTCGTGAATTTGAAACTTTTATGATGAAATATTCTGAATCTATCACTAATTTCTTTTCAAAACTTCTTCTATTATGAATCAAATGAGATCTTACGGTGAAAATCAAAAAGATCAAATTATAATAAAAAAAGTTTTATAAAATTTATCTCCAAAATTTGATATGATTTCTAGTTCTATAGAAGAAGCTAAAGATATAAGTACGTTCTCTATTGATGAATTAACTAGCTCCTTTTTAGTTCATGAATATAAAGTAAATATATCTTCATATGAAACTTTATTTTTGTGGGTCTATACAAATTATCTAAACAAGATTAAAGTTGATGAAAGTTTTGATGAGAGCAACGAGAAACAACAATTCAAGAAGCAAAAAGTTTCAGATTCTATTCCATCTACAAATGGTAAACCTATTACAAAGACTTTGTTCCATCTACTAAAAAGCAGAGCACCTATAGTGATGAAGATGAGGATAACAGCTTTGAATAAAGTTTTGATGATAACCCTTCAAAAGGGCCCAAAACTCCTGTTACAAGTCAAACTCAAACTCTTCAAAAAAATCTATTAAAACTTAAAGAAGACTTTCAATCCTCTACGTGAAGACTTGCAAACCTATCGAACTGATTGATAAAGGAGAAATTTAAATGAACTACTTCGGCAACACTAAAGACTAGTTTTTGCTGATATCTTCATAAAAGTTTTGGCAAAAGAAAAAAAAAAAAATTTTAGGACAACTTCAAGTTACAACTATTTGAATTAAAGGGGTGTATTAAGATTAATTTAAATAATTAAAATTAGATAAAATAAAAGATAAAAATTTAGATTTAAATAAATAGATTAGTTTAAAAAAATTATTTGGGATATAGTAGATTTTTGTATTATTTTAAAAAACTTATATATTATCTTTTAGTCCATATATAAATAGTGCACTTGAATGAATCCAAAATTATTAAAAATATTTCTCATGTTTTTTATTATTCTCTTTTCCTTCTGAAATTTTATAAAAAAGGTAGATTCTTCTATTCTATTCTTTGGCCACCATGATATATACCTGCGCTGGAGCACGCATGGGGCCTCCCTGTTCTCCGCGGGTAGTACATATGTAATTAACCAAAAACATTAGAGTTGGGCTCTGCTGCATGCCGGGAACACTGCAGTCGGCAGATAGTCTTTTAATCGCAGCAGACGTCGGTACCTGCCGTCAGCCGTCAATTGTAACTAAGAAGAAGCCTATATTTAGGCAACACTGCTTCCACCTCTGCATGCATGAGTAATTTAAATCTCTTGATGAGCAAGAGTTAGCTAATAATAATAGCCGATCATTATTTCAACTGTTCCTGTAGAGTGATTTATGACATCTCTACTACTACATCGCATGATAAAGTTGATGTCCTTTTAGGACGTGAGCTTTCTCGTTGCTTCTTTCTTGCACCGGTAGCGTTCTCATCATGTGCATAGCGTGTGAAGACTCTCCTAGTTGAAGCGAAAACAAGCATGAATGATCTCTTCTACCATCAACCATTCGAGTGCTGCGTAAGATAACTCGTTCTATGGTCAAGCCATCTTCAAGAAAACACATGAACGACTGTTAAGTGACTGCATCATATATATAATATATAAACTGGTGAAAATACTAACTATGGAATGTCCTGGACGAGCAGTTATTATGCGCATAGAAGCTTTGGGAAGTGACTGATGATTAATAATAAAAGTGCCAACTCATTTCAATTCTTAAAGTAATTTTTCATTTTTAGATATCATTAACTTAAGAAAATAAAATATTTGCTAGTTTATTTTTTCATATAACATATCAGAAAACTCAGGTTAATCATTCTCAACCATTTTTAACATTAGTTTGATCGTAGTTAATTCAACAAGTATAAGAAGACATAATAAAACACCTTTTTTTTTTGCCATGAGTAGTATTTTTAATGTGGTAATGAATTAATTGTTAGAGGGAATTAATGTAGATCAGAGTTTCAAATAATTATCTTATACTAACTAATCTAGATTAGCTAAAACGGAGTGTTGCCTTAATACCCACGGCACCATAATCGTCAGACGCGCTGGGTTACGATCCCATATCCCCTCCACGGCAAGAAAACGGTGCTTAGCATCCAAGTCTCTTTCTCTCTCTCTCTCTCTCTATCTATATATATATATATATATATATATATATATATATATATATATATATATATATATATATATATATATATATAGTTTCATGAAGGTTACGGTTTCATCTTGAATCTTTTTCTCCCGCACGTACATAGAATAGACGCATCAAATTCAGCCACGCTACAAAGGAAAATAAAATTTAGTTTTTTTGGGAAAGGTTTCTCGTGCATTAATTATACTTGTGTATTGTTCTGCAAAAGTACGGACATCTGTAGTTGCCTTGTGGTGGAAATACCCCTAGTTAATTAGCTTTTCCTCTGGAATGATTTATTAGGTAAGAAGAATACGCAGGCCTACTTAAGCTAATTCTATATGACACCCTAGGGCTTGGTGATAGCTTCCTTTCTAGGGTGGAAGGTTCAGCAATTGACCATGGGATATTTGGGCATGCAGGTCCCTTTTTCTTATTTATCTATTGTGGAGCATTGAGGACTTCATCATGTAAAAAGATGTCAATGAGTATAGTATTGCTTTTAGCATTTTATTTATTTAATTGGGTTTCTTTACAAATACATGCTCTGATTATGTATATTGAAAAATCATAGTAGAAGATGTATATATATATATATATATATATATATATATATATATATATATATATATATATATATATATATATATATAATTTGGTTTTCTCTAATTCTTTTTTATACTTTTTGTTGTAATTTTTGGTGCCAAGTATGAACGTCCTTGCGTTAGTGCATGCAGATGGATGACTCCTTATATCTTGGGATTAATTTCTCTGACTACAACTGCTAATACGTTATAGTGTTCCTTCTTTTTGACTTTTCTCTTTTGATTTGACATATAAGTTTTCATATTTAAAATTGGGTACTATTTGATCCAAAGCTCTAATAATTCTTGAGGGAAAAACGAAAAACGTCGAGAAAGAAATTTTTGAAATGTAAATATATAGTACATTTAATATTAATAGAACAATTAAAGTAAGAAGTCTAAAAAATAAATATATGTATATATAATATAAAAATTCCCTGAAGATTCTGATTAAATAAATAGAAAGTATAGCGTATGTATCTTTTTTCTCCACTTTCTTAATAGCAACTCTTCCCACACTGATGTTTTCTTTTCTTCTCTATGTAATCCAAAAGAGTAATCTTTTATATTTCAAAATAATATATCCTAGGAGTCATATTGATCTTCAATTTAATAACGGATCATGTACTCGATCTAATATGATGATGTTTTATATTATGTTCTATTATATTATAATTGGATTTATTTTACGTTTTTAATTAATTAAAATATCTTACAGTTGAATTTTTATTTTGTTTTATATGCGAGTTTCCTTTATTTTATTTTTTAGAATTTATTTTTTGTATGGAAACCTAATATTTTGTAAATCTACTATGGTTGAATTTTATTTTTATTTTTTTCATTATATGTTATATTATTTCTCCTAATCTGTAATTATATATATATATATATATATATATATATTTCTATTTTGGTTAAATATATTTTTATTTATATATATTTCTTTATTTTTTTAATACAATTTTGTTTATTTTTTATATTATTTTTATATTATTTTTATTTTATTTTAAGCTATATTACTACTTCCTCAAAAATCTCGACCAAAGAAGACAAGATGACAGACACGTTATAGGAGGTGAATATCCAATTACTGGATATTTTTGGTAATAACAATGCTTCCTAGAGAGCATTTCACAGATGAAAAGAAATATTTTACTTAGGTATAGAGGAGACATGTAAGGTCTAAATAAAACATAATATTCAATTTTTCATTAATGCTAATAACAATGCTTCCTAGAGAGCATTTCACAGATGAAAAGAAATATTTTACTTAGGTATAGAGGAGACATGTAAGGTCTAAATAAAACATAATATTCAATTTTTCATTAATGCTAATAACAATGCTTCCTAGAGAGCATTTCACAGATGAAAAGAAATATTTTACTTAGGCATAGAGGAGACATATAAGGTCTAAATAAAACATAATATTCAATTTTTCATTAATGCATTCATGAGCGTTGCGGCAGCATGGCCCCAAATGCTGATGTGCACCGGTGTTGGCGATCGTAAGAAGTTTAGGCAGTAGCGGACAGTAATACGGGTCAAGAAATCGATCACCGGATCGGTGAAGGACCAACAATGGGTTTCGGTATCGATGCCGGCGTTGCATCAAGGAATCAGCAATAATTGGTCGTGCGACAACGACGGTTGATGGGCTATGGCATGTAGCGATCACACAATGGAGATACCACATTTAGGAGATCGCTGCGCGACTGTGAGAAGGTCGTCGGTCGGCCATGGAGAGCGTGCATAGCCGGCGAGACAGCGAGCGAAGAAAGGGCATTCGGGTTTAAAGCTTCACCCATCAAAATTCAATTTTGCTTCGTCCAAAACTATTAATTCCAATTTCTATCCCTTGGTTCTATTATTTTTGCCGGTCCTAACTATTTTCGACTTATGTTCTTATTCAATAGAATTCTAGTTCTGCGCTTGTGCGGTTTCCTATTTCCGACTTATGTCCTTATCCAGAGAGATTCCAATTTTATCCTTTTAAACTGCTTCTTTTTTTTTTTTGCTAATATCCTTTATTCTATTTTTAACCTTATCATATTGCCACCATTCCTCTCAACAGCCATCATTCAATAATAATGAAAATTATGTCATAAAATCTAATAAATAATTTTATCAGAACTAAATAAAAATAATTTATAGATATTTTATTGCTATCCATATGCCATAATTTATTTTTATCAAATTTTATTACTTATGTTATTTAAAATTTTTAATTATTTTTATTTTTATATATTTAGGTGGCTATTAAATACAAAAGAATGAAAGAAAAATCATGAAATACTATTTATTTCACATGAAAGCATGATATTTATTCTTGATTGTTGCTATTATCTTATCATGCTTATTGAAATTTATGTTCAATTATTGTGTTTATTTTATTGAATATATTTTGCACAATAATAACATTAAATAAAAATTAAGTGAATATTATTTATAATTTATATTTCTAGGTTTTATTTCACAAATAGTCGCTAAAGTGGTAAAAGATAATAGATTTATTGGATGTAAATTATAATAAATGGAATATTATTTATTTTATATTTTATTAATCTTATAGTCACCAAATTAACCTAAATTAATAATTTTTATAAAATTATATTTAAAAATAATTATAAATAATATTAAAAAATAATATTCAACCTTACACCCATAATTAAGGGATTTAGAAAATCTTAAAGAAGAATTTATTTTAATTAATTATGTGGTGGGGAATGATAATATTGTTTGAATAGCCATGTAGATTATGATTTTATACCCAAATATAATAACATTTAGATATCCGGATGGTATTAACCTTTCATGATTATTATTTTGAGTAAATAATAGATATATTAATATTTCAGAAATATAGACGCTATCAATAGTTCATCAAAATTTGATAACTCAAAGTATTAATATTATTTTTTATTTTATAATTTCAGTAGTTCTTCCTTCTTCTTTATATACTCAAGCTCGAGCGTTCCGATTCTTTCTAGATCAAATTACTCAAAATAACTTAAGCAGGTTTAGTTTACATTAGGAGTATTAGATCTTGATTTAATATTGCTTATTGAAAGACTCGTAGATATCACTAATAATACCAATTTATAGTTGTCATATATAAGATTGATAACTATAAATAATATCAAGACTTCATTATCGCCAACAAATATTACAATCAAATACTTAAAGGGTATTGAAGGGAGTTTCAAGACTATTAATAAGTTATTAGCCGACACTCTAATCAAAAAGTTAATTTTAACTCAATATGATGGCACTAGAGGAATTAGAGATCATATCCTCTATATAGTCGATAAAGCTATTAAGCTCAATACCTTAGGCATGAATGTTAACAGGTCTTTCCTCATATATTTTATTCTCAATTCACTTTTTTCACAATTTGGATCATTCAAGATCCACTATAATACAAATAAAATTGATGAAACTTGAATGAATTGACCAATATATATAGGGGAATCAAGAATAAGATAGAAAAAGGCTAATGATATTTTCATTGTTTCTTGCTGACCTAGTAATAAGAAAAGGAAGATAAAACATTATCCACCAAAGAAGCTTGCTAGGTTTGGAAGTTCTCCTCAAACTCATAAAAAGAAAATCTTTATGATAAAGTATTACTTTTGTGATAAAAAAACAGAAGGATTGTGCTAAACATAAGGCTTGATTCGAAAAACGAGGTAGATCATTTACCTTCATATGTTTTGAATCAAACTTTACTAAAGTGACTTCAATTCATATTACTAATAATGTATAGGAATTTTTTTCAACTCAGAAGTCAAAAGAACATAAAAGATTCGTTATTATACAGAATTATTTAAAATCAAATGTGGTAGTAGTAAGAATTTATCGCTTGTACTTGGAGATATATCACTTGATGGATATTAAAGGTGTTTTTTATGTTTCTTCAATTTTAAAAAAATTAGTTTCTATTTCTAAATTAGATGGTACATTCTTTCTTTTAGTTATAAAAAACTCAGTATATTTTATGATTCAATAAAAATTAATTTTAAAATTATATATGATGGTTTATATAGAATTAATTTAGAATATGAGTTTAAGAAAACTAACAATCCTACGATTGCATATTGGAATAAAATGTAATTCCATTAATGAAAATTTTTCATTTTTGTGGCATAGATATTTCTGGTGTATCTCCAAAGAAAAAAGTGAGAGATTAGTAAAAGATAGAATTTGAAAAATCTAGACTTCATTAATTTTGATATGCATAGAGATTACATAAAAAAAAAAGCAAATCAAATATATTTAAAAAAATCACAAAAAGATATAAAACTCCTTGATATAATGCATAATGATATTTACGAATCACTCAAGATTCCATGTTTTAGCATAGAAAGATATTTTATCACCTTTATTGATAAATTTTTAAGATATTGATATTTATATGTAATACATGAAAAATCTATATCCTTGATATATATATAAGTGAAGTTAAGAGACAATCAATAGAAAAGTCAAAATCCTAAAGTCATATAGAGATGGTAAATTCTATGGTAAATATAATGAATTGGGTCAGCATCCTATTTATTAAATTATTAGAAAAGCAGGATATTTATACTTAATATTCATTACCAAGAGTGTCATAGCATAATAGTATTGTTAAAAGATGCCATCGTACCCTTATAGATATGTTTAGGAGTATGATAAGTTTTTCTTCTATTCCTAAATCAATATGGATTAAAACCCTTAAAACTATTATATATATCTTGAATAGGGTCCCAAGTCAGTTTTATTAACTCCATTCGAGTTACAATAGGAAACTCAATATAAGATATTTACATATTTTGGATTATTCACATAGATAAGAGTCTATAACTCATATGAAAAGAAATTAAATCTAAGAAATATTTTTGAATATTTTATAGGTTCTCCAGAAAAATTTAAGAGTATATACTATATTTTATTGCTCTAACGATAGTATGAGAATAATTAAGTCTGGTAATGTAATATTCCTAAAAAATGATTAAACTAGTAAGAGTGAAAAGTCTTCTACTATTTCGAGAAGTTGTTCCTCAAATTACTTAACAAATTAAGGAAAATAAAAAATATGATGGCATTGATGAGCTTTCACATAATGCAAATATTACTGTTGATGAACTTATAGAATAGCTATAACCAACACCTTTGAGAAGATATGTCATTTTATATAATATATTTATAAAAATCAGATTATAATATAGGAATAAAAAGGGACTCTACGATAAGATAAAAGAAGAGATTAAATTAGTGAACCACAATAATATTTGAGACTCACTAAATGATCTAATAATTAAAAAAATTGATTGTAAATGGGTCTTAAACACTAAACTTCACTCGAATGATAATATTGAACAATATAAAGCTAGACTTATGAATAAATGTTTTATTAAAAAAGAATACATTGATTAAATAAGATATTTTTTTTATTTTTAATAATGATTCATTAAGAATCATTATAACCTTAGTAGCTCATTATAATCTTAAGTTACATTAGATGGATGTGAAAATGTCTTAAACAAGTCTTAGTAGCTCTTGTTTCTAGAGCTTGAAGGGTTCGTACAAAAAGAAAGAGAATATTTAGTTTGTAGACTTAAGAAATCTATTTATGGTCTTAAACAAGAATCCAAATAATGATATATAAAGTTTCATGATATCATTATTTTTTTAGATTTAAAAAAATATTATTGACTAGTGTATATAACCGAAGGTCAGTAGGAGTAAATTTATTACTTTGATCTTATACGTGGATGATATTATACTTGCTAATAGTGATCTTGGTTTACTATACAAAACCAAGAACTTTCCCACCCAGAATTTTTAGATGATTAATATGAATAAAGTAACCTATTGTCACTAACAAACTTCTAAACAGGATGTTTGATGTAATGCTTATGTATGTCCGTATCTTTTGGTATGTTCATACTTTGCCTAACATGTAAAGGGACAGCCGAAGGCTTAATAGTCCCATTTTAGTTAGGTTTAGTGGTCGTTTTAGGCTTATAAATAAAGGTTATGTCATGTGGACACTTGTGAGAGATTTTTGGTCTGTAGTGGACCATTTTACCCTTTGTTGTGTAACTGTTCAGAGCTTGTAAAGTCTGTTTGTAATTTGCATTGTCTATGAAGTGTTTTTGGGAATGTTTGCTTATGGATCCCGAATGAGGCATTTTCTCTAACTCGTTCTCTCTTTTGTGGGTCCTAAGGGATATGAGAGGCTTCGGGGAGGCTAACCTTTACGGACGGACACGTAAGGGTGCCGCATGATTTAGGCAAAACTAGCTAAGTCCGTGACAGATGGTATTAGAGTGGGACAAGCACTCATAGAAACACTCAGCATGCAAATGTGGGGGACCTAGCGGGGCTGCGTTGAGGGCAGTCAGCACACGCGCGACCATTTGGGGGAAAACGGGCATGGAGATGTAGGAAAAAGGAATCGCTTGGAGGAGTGGGCATATGAGATTGGCATTCAGAGGAATAGCCAACCCTTCGCGCAAGAGGCACCACGAGAACAATCAAGCTTGGAAGAATGCGAAGCGCACAAAGGTTGGGATGGTTGAGTTTGAGCTACGGCTCAACGTTGACAACTATACTGTTGGAAAATCTTGAGGGAGACATCACATGCGCAGCGGAAGAACAATAAAAAGAAATCCCCAATTCCCAAACAGATGATCGTTGTCGTGCGAAGATTGGTGTGCAAAATCCGCGAAACTGAAAACTACGTATAGAGTAGATTGTGTTACCTAGGGAGATCGTATATCCCTGTTTCCTTACAGATCTTTAAGAGAGGGTGAAGGAGGTCAACCGTCCTCCTCTCTAGCGGTGATCCATATAGCAGGGCTGCGACGACGCTCCTCAAAACTCCAGGCCTGATCTGAGGTAGAGAGGGGGAGGAGAATAGGAGAGATAAGCAAAGGCTCTAGCCTATGAGGTTCTGAATCCCTCCTATTTATAGAGGTCCCCTATCAAACCCTAATTGATCCTCCCTTAGTGGGTATTGGATCTACATCCAATAACCCAAGCCTTTTAGATTAGTGGATCTCTATCCAATAATCTCTCATGGGTTCTTATTGGATCTCGTTCATGAGATCCAATAATTCAAGGGCTTTTGGGATATCCAATAAGACAAGGGCTCCGTCGGATATCTCATATCCGAACCTCTACTTATCACAATGCCTATCATATGTGTGTGACCCTCTAGGCCCAATATCGAGCTGGCCGTGAGTCATACCTGTCAGAACTCATTATAACTTAGTGAATTATTATCTCTGTAATAATTCACTCTACTCATCGACTACGGACATGCTAGGCCACTACGCCGTAGTCCCCAGACGATAAGGGGAATCCAATACATTGGACCTGTCTGTCCTCAGTTACCGTGTACATATAGTCCCTCATCTATCTAATATCCTAGAGACCGTATATCGAGCATGGTATTGTCAGACCCATACGGTTTCTACTCGAGTCTCGCTCTAATCGGATTCTCCCGGAGAAACCTTTCTCTCTTAACCTGAATGACCCTGGCCAAGGATTTGTCTAAGCAAGAACATATGGGATATTTCTCTCATGATGCCGAGAGTGGATGATCCTCTATCAACACTCAATAGCCCTCGTAAGGTCGACTACCACTCCCAATAACCAACTGTACTAGATCTGGGACAGCCAAACCTATTAGTCTGGTATCAAAGAGTGGAGCACTCATACAGGACATCCTTAATGTCTCAAGTCTAAGGACCAAATATACCACTAGGACTACGGAATCGTTGTCTGACAATAAGGCATCATCAACCATCCAGCATTTCGTAAACGAATCAATCAGTGAACTCATTCTCTAATGAGCACCTGTACTGTATCTATAGTGTCCCTACACGAGCGGCTATGAGACCAGCTGCATCCATCATATAGATGGGTATACAGTACACCAGTCTGTCCGGTTATCACGATATCCCTCTCGAGTAACCTATGACCGGGATTATTTAAGATCTGTGTTTAAAGGTGAATCGATCTCATTATCGTGATCTCATCACGATCCGATTCCCATTGCACAAATCCAAGGATATCACAATATATATATATATATATATATATATATATATATATATATATATATATATATATATATAGTTATAAAGTGATATATGCCAAAATATAATAAGCAAAAAGATTCTATATCAAGTCACACGTGCCATCACTCACGTGATTGGCTTGTTAGGCACATATGATTAGCATATACTTGATGGTGCTCAAGGTAAGCGAGGCACTTGGTAAAGGATGAGACCATGCAAGGTGGAATGAGTTGCTCAGCGATTGTAAGAGTTGTGCAAAGCTCACAGAGGTGAGAGGAATTGCTAACTCAAAAAATTCGATACTCATACATGGGCTTGTATGCGGACGATGAATGTTCGCGACCATCCCAAGGCGACCGAAACTCGGTGCCATGGAGCACTGAAACTTTCTCTTCGGCATGTGAAGGATACGTCCGTAGGAGGCTGAAGTGTGCAATGAGTCAACATGTTACTAGGTCTTGAGTGGTGCAGCGGGGGTTGTATTGACGTGGAGTTGCAATCTAGCAAGTGCGTTTGCAGGAGGCAGACCAATGCACAGTTTGTTCAGCAAATCGAAGTAGTCCAAGGGGATGGTGGTTTCCGAAATGAAGAGAGATGTTGCTCCAACGGGACAGTTATCCAGGAGGGATAAGTCCCGGCTCTCCAGAGGGAGAATCATGTGAGATAGACCTCACATGTTGAGGAGTACCTCAACAAACAACAACTCCACGAAGCGTAATGGACTAAGTAAGCGGCGAGGAGTCGTCGCATGATCTCGCTTGAGAGAATGCATTAGTGGATGCATTGCGAGATTAAGTGGGGGAGCGACCCAAAGCAACATAAATGAAGGCACACCTGGAGTCGATATGGAGATCGGACTCAAGGGAGGGCTGACCCGTGGAATGGTGGGTGCGAGGGCCACCATCAACTCAATGCAAAAACGAGGAGCGGAGCAACTTGGGTGTAACTTGGCAAAGTACCCAAGCTGCATGAAGGGAGCCAGCATAAAAGATGAAACATGGAGCAGAGGCACAATGCTTTCCTTGGACAGAGGTTAAGGACATGAACTCTTGTAGAGGCAAGAGTAGGATCATGTTATTCCATGGGTTCTTCATTCTGACGGAGCGAACTCATCTTACATGGTGCCAAAGATGAAGGGAGCTTATGGGCACATGCACCTTATCTCAGAGAAGCATTTGATGGAGGAACTAAGGCGACTCAACTTGCAAAGGCAAAGTTAGGTTCAGAAGGCCTTAGCATGGGGTAAGAGGACACAGAGGCAAGTACTCTTGAAGAATATACCATAGTGTTGCCATTCAAGTTGCCATGAAGGAAGCGGTGCGCAGCGAAGATTGTGCTGGTAGGGGTAGAGGCCTAGGATCTAGACAATGGTGCACTAATTGCAGCGAAGTCGGGGGACTTCGGGAGCTACTAGGTGATGGACTTTCCTAGTGTGGTGCTTCATCTAGGTGTGACCCAAGAGTGGGTGGATGAAGGTCGATTGCTAAAGGAGCAAACAAAATCGAAGCTGGAAGAGACCCTGCGATGTATTGGCAGAGGCCACATATAGAGGGATCACAATTCGAGTTCATCCCACAAGGATCAGAATACAACAGAGATGTCACCAGGAGGCGACATGGTGCAGCGGATTATGGTGGAACAGTTCGTGGCAATGCGATACACATGAATGAGTCCCGTGAGGGACTAGATCATACGGAGGTATGATCGGGAGCTACTGGAAGTTCCACTTCGGTGAACAACATGACGGCAAGAAGGGCTATAGATTCAAGGAGTGAAGGTCATGGTACCGTAGAGGCGGGTCTTCCGTGCGTGCATCGAATTTTGCATCGGATGAAAGCCTTGATCATCAGCATATGGGGGTTATGTTCCACCAAGGAAAAAGTTCGAATGCAAGTACCAGTGAGTCCTAGGGGAGGGACTTGATCATGCAGAGGTATGGTCAAAACAGTTGGAGAGTTGGACTACTCTAGAGCCCATATTCGCTTAAGGGAGCCCGACAAGTCAGAGGACAAAGTCGAGTAAGCGAACATTGCTACCAAGAAAGCTAAGGAGAATAGAATCGGTACAAATCCTATAACGTGATGGCAGAGGCCATGTATGGGAGTTGTAGTCTGTCTTTCCATCGACCAAAGGGAGCTGCTTGGAGAACATAGAAGTGTTGAAGCAGGGGGTCGAAAGGGGCGAGGAAGCGACGACGAGTCCAAAGGGACTTAACTATCCAAAATCAAGCATCAAGTTAGAATGGAGGTGGACTCAGATGAGTGCCATAGAGACATATCTATTGATCATGAAGAAAAGGGATGCAGATGCGAGGCGACGGATAGTAGGGCTATGGGCATAGCAGCGCCATGGTACCGCAGAGGTGGGACTTCCGCGAAAGTCATTGATCCCTTGCTCTCATGGAGGGAGAGCGCTTGGTTATAAAAGGGGGCGAGGAGGCAGAGCATGCAGAGGCAAACTCTAAATACCGAGACAAGGTTGAAGGGCAGAGGCCAAGGAATTTCATAAGACCAGTGTCAACGAGCTTCTCATTGAGATAGCCGAAAGTGAAGGGTTTGGATCATGCAAGAGTGCATGACCAAGGAACAAAGTAGGCAGTACGCGGTGTTGTACATTTGCTATTCAGGGGAGTAGGCGACAGGGTTGATGGAGAAGACGAAACAATCCCAAAGGTGACCAAATCTATTAGAGAATTACTCCAAGTTGGGGTGAAAACTTCTTGCATTCCAGAAGTTCGATGGATTGAGAAGGTGAATCACAGTAGCTAACTCAACGCAAGGAGTGCAAACACTTCAAGTGCTTCAGAAGTGTGAGAAAAGAGCAGGTGAAAGTCAGTAACCAGCTCGATGCATGAAGTACAACCTCGAGGAGGCGGGCGAAGTCAAGTAACCTTTGCCTTCTCAACCCTTAAGAGAATGGGCGAAACTGAGTACCATAATTCTCTTATCTATCCAGTAGAGGAGCTCTACACAGGTTCAAAGACCCTTCGAAGATATTAGAAGATAATAGTTGTCAAATCCTTATCATTGGTGATTAGTTCTACTGAGAATAGAGTATCCGCCTCATTTCCCAACAGAATGCTAATCGAAAACAGAAGTGATGCGAATCTACTTGGAAGTGACAACTAAGTGAAAGAAGAGTCAATGAGCAAATTTTGTGGAGGAAGGACCAAAAACTTTGAAAGTTTGCGAGGCGATGCTCGTTAAAGCTCCAACAAGCATCCACCCAATTCAAGTAGCATGAGGCATCTGAGAGACTAGCACATAGTAAGGATGGTCTTTTCCTTCATTTGGAGGATCCGCAGGAATTAACAAGGATCAACACAACTCAGCCAACCCCACACCAGAGTTAAAGTCATTGGTGAGTTGAAGCAACATGGCGAATCAAAGGTTCGACTACTCAAAAAAAGTAACGGAGAGCAGTTGGGAGCCAAGAGGTGCATTGTAGCTGGAACAGAATATTGAAGACTCAGCAAAGGCGAGGAGTTGTAGTGTCGGCAAAGGCTTCAACAAGGACGTCGAAGGAATAAGTGGGGGAGAATGTCACAGACAAACTTCTAAACAGAATGTTTGATGTAATGCTTATGTATGTCTGTGTCTTTTGGTATATTCATACTTTGCCTAACATGTAGAGGGACAGCCGAAGACTTAATAGTCCTATTTTAGTTGGGTTTGGTGGTCGTTTTAGGCTTGTAAATAAAGGTTGTGTCATGTGAACACTTATGAGAGATTTTTGATCTATAATGGATAATTTTACCCTTTGTTTTGTAACTATTCAGAGCTTGCAAAGTTTGTTTGTAATTTGCATTGTCTATGAAGTGTTTTCAGGAATGTTTGCTTGTGGATCTCGAATGAGACATTTTCTTTAACCCGTTCTCTCTTTTGTGTGTCCTAAGGGACATAGGAGGCTTCGGGGAGGCTGACCTTTGCGGACGGACACGCAAGGGTGCCGTACGACTTACGTAAAACCAGCTAAGTCCGTGACACTATGTTATTGGTATAGAGATCATCAAAGTTCGATTCGAGGATTACTAGGGCTCTCTCAAATAAGATATTTTGATCGAGTCACACAGAGATTCAATATGCAACTTTGTTTAGTGAATGATATACCTATGACTAAAGGTAAAAAATTTAAAACTAGTATCCTAAAAATGACTTAGAAAGAAATTAGATGAAAGATACGTCGTGAAAGTCTACTATATGTACTAGACCAATATATTAATTTTGTAGTTGGAATGTTGAGAGTGATATTGAAGTAACCTAGGAATAGAGCATTAGAAAGCTAATAAGAAAGTAATGTGATATATATATGGAACGAAGGATTATATGTTCACTTATAGAAGTTCTGATCAATTAGAAGTGATAAGATATACAAATACTGATTTTGTGAGTTACCTCACTAACAAAAAGTTCGCTTAAGGATATATTTTTTTTGGTAACCAACAAGACAATTTTTTTAGAAGAGTGTTAAGCAATCTATTATTGCATTATCGATAATGGAAGCTGAATTTATGATATACTTTGAGGTCACTAATCAAGTTTCAAACCTATGAAATTTTATATAATGATTTGGTATAGTCTACTCAATTGCTAGGCTACTAAAGATATTTTATGATAATATTATAAGATTTTTTTTCTTCTTAGAATAATAAGTAGTAAAGTCATTCTAAGCACATAAAATACTTAATTGTTAGAGAAAGAGTCCAGAAATAAGTGTATATCGAGAACCTAAGCAATTTAATAATTGTTGATCCATTGACTAGAGCCTTATAGACTCAAGTGCATAAAGTACATATTCTTATACTAGGTCTTTTAAACAACTCAAATGTCTAGTGATGTATGTGTAAATGGTTATTTTAATTGATAGTATTGCTAATGTAAGTAATAGTTAGTATTTTTGCTATCTTATTTTTTATTTATATATATACATATTGTGTATGTACTTGATGATAGGTTTGACCTAACAAGAAAAATTACAATAACTATTATGGATTATATTGATAGTTTAATTTAATATAGTATTATGATATTTATTGGATTTATCGACATGTTTTCTAAAATCGTGCATATATAAATTATTTTTTAAAGCTTATATAAATTATTTTTTAAAACTTAGGATTTGATTAAATAAATTTTTTTAAATAAAATTTTATTTTGTTGTTATGATTTTGAATGTTTGTTTTATATATCTTTCAGTATCTAAGTCAAGTGAGAGAATATTAACAATATATGTGGCTCACTCATAACCATATTGTTGTTAACATGTATTAAAGATAATGATTAGATTATAATCAAAGATCTAAATATCGATATTTATATACGTCCAAATCTTATATATTAATATTGATGAAAGAGAATATCCAAGATTTCTTTTCTAGACTCACCTATATTGATGAAATAGATAAGGCCTATTATGTTTTAAGAATATAACTCCTTTAGAAGAAGAAGAAAGAAGAAGAAAGAAGAAGAAAGAAGAAGAAAGAGGTGAGAAGGGCTGGTGGATCAGAGATGCAATAATGTTGATGTATATAATTCGACATAAGCACACTAAATAAATATACATATCCTCTTTTCGTATATCTAAAATAAATTAGATTGCACTCATTGGTATTAATTTCTTTAATCATATATTTATTTTCTAAGATGAATGTCGTCATGACATCTGCCAAAGGTGGGGACAGATTTAATTATCTCAATTGATAGTGTCGAAAGCATCAAAGTGGAGACAGAGGGGGGTTGAAGTCCTGATTTGGCCTTATGAAGTCCTTCCAGCACTGTTAATACCCTCCATCTATTCTATTTGGTATGACTAGATTGGCAAGGCGTACATATGGACTCGGAATAGTCATTGGTCGTAGCCATAGCCACAACCTTACACCACAAGGTTGCAGAAGATGAAGTGCCAAAGAAGACATGGAATTAAGTGACGAGTCTCATCTCAAGAGCAATGAGCAAAGATTCACTAGTAACGGAGGCATAATGACTCTGGAATATTCTAGCAGAAGCTACAAGATACACATTAATATCGTATTAAGATAATTAATAAGTTATTACAATGATTATATTAAGGTGATGATTCAGGGTGTAAGCTTAATAGGATTCTTGATAAATAGAGGAAGCCAATGGAAAGTGTGATAAAGAACCATAACCTTATAGAAAATGAAAGAAGATTAACGTTGTTATAGAAGAAATTCTTTTGTGCTAAATAATGATTTTTTATTCCTTTGATGAACTATGATTTATACTAGCGTTCTTATAGAAGAAAATCTTCTTCTTTTTTTTCTTTTGTACTAAATAATTCTTTTGTATGGTATGAACTATGTCGTGCACGTACCATATAGCCTTGAAATATGATTTATAAAGTTCCTTTAGTATGATTATTCACTAGGCAAATTAATGCCTTGGAGATTGGTTGGTCGGAAACAGATTGAACAGTGACTCGACTTGGGAGTCTTAAGCTAAAACATTGGTGAAGAATTACTAGAAGAGTCAGAAGCTCTTGTAGCTTTTGATGCTATAAGAGAGAGGGAGAGAGAGAGATATATATATATATAGTTTATTGCCAGCGTGTGTTATACCTTTAGATTAGTAGGTAGATCATCTTTTGAGTTGTTAGCATTGGCGTTTGATGGATTGGTGCTACCTTATTCACCTTAGTTGTGGCTCCACTAGTTAGTCATTTCTATATTATTTTTTTCATTGACTTGTTATATACAAAGTGTTGTGAGAAATATTTCAAGTATATCAACCTACTTTCATCCATGTATATATATCTTAAACCATCTATTAAAATAAAGTGAAATTTTGGTAAATAATTTGATTGAGGATTTATTTATATATTTATATATATACAAAATTATACAAAATTATGTTGCTTTATTCAATTTTTAATGAAATTGTCTTTGTATTCTCACTATTCAAAGTAGAATACATTACAGTTAAAATAACTTTACACGTATCAAAAGATGTTAGTCAACGTAAATGTTCTTTAACGACTATTAATAATATCTTGGGATCAAATATTGTCTTCACCCTTTGTCCTTTGTCAAAACAAAAACAATGAATCCATATTTTCTAATGTAAAACAAAGCACATCTCATTTTCTTATTCATGCTTCACAATCTAAAACTTATCGAAAAGAAATGTTGGTTTTAATTTATAAATATAAGAAATTGACGACATATGTATCGGGGAAAAAGATTTGTCTCTTATAAATTCACTAAAACCTTGATTTGTAGGAAAAATATCAGCCCTTAGTGCAATAGATATGGCTAATGAAGCTAATGGAGTTCGAATCACTTGGACCGATGGGTCTCTATCCAAACTCGGTCCAATTAGAGAAGAGTTATGCCGTTTCTTTATCAAAATAAACAAGAAAATTTTGGTTTCATTGGCAGGTCTATCTCCAAATGATTGAAAAATATAGAAGAATTTGAACAAGTGTTTTATTTTATTATGTTCACTACAAGAAAATTTATGATAAGTCATAGACAAAAATAATTACTGGCACTTCAAATTTTCATTAAAACGTCGTGTCAAGAAATGATGTACCATCGCTAGGTCTCCAAGTTAAAAATTTTAGTGACAAATATATATATATATATATATATATATATATATATATATATATATATATATATATATATATATATGCATGTATGTATATATATCACTGGTTTTTTATTTTATGATCGTTTATATTTTTATGAACTATTCAGCTTATGAACTATGTGTCATTTTCTATTTTTGTCTAACTTTTTCTCATTTTCATCAAAATATAATGGATCCATACTATGCTTCTAAATTGGTCCAAAACACCTGATAAAAATTTAGACTATAGAAAATATTACCTAATATGTGATATACTAGTTTTGCCTAAAATCCAAAAATAGTGCACACTTTGAAGGACTATTCTAAATAATGTGAAAATTTTAGGAATGGTTATAATTAGACTAAGATGGACCTATGTTAATGGTTTTTTTCTTTTACAAAAAAATTTGATATTTTTATGAATTATTCAGATTTTGGAGTTTGTGTTATTTTTAAATTTTGGCTAACTTTTTTCTATTTTCTTAGAAATATCATTGATTAATACAATATTTTTTGAAATCTTAAAGTAAATGATATTTAATATAATATAAATGATGATTCCAAATGATCTGAAAATTTTAGAAAATATTTAAAATAACTCAGATGGTCATATATCCATAATTTTCTATTTTAGGGATTTTATTTTGATATTTTTTATGAATTATTTGTCATTTTCTATTTTTGCCAACTTTTTCTCATTTTCACAAAAATATGGATCCATGCAATGATTTTTGATATTGAGCTTCAAAATTGGTCTAAAAGAACTGATAAAAATTTGGGTGAAAGAAAATATTTCCTAATATATGATGTACTATTTTCACCCAAAATCTTGAAAATAATTTATGACTGATCCAGTAGACCTAAAAAATTAAGAAAAAGCTTCAATTGAACCTAAATGGACATATGTCACTAGTCTTCTATTTGAAAATTTAGGAAAAACTACGAGTCATTTTTATTTTTTACCAATTTTTCATATTTTCACATAAATATCATGGATCCATTGAATGTTTTAGACATTTGAGCTTCTAAATTGATCCAAAATACCATGTAAAAATTAGAGCATAGAAAATATATTATAATATATGATGCATTATTTTTACCCGAAATCCAAAATTAGTGTATCGCATCGAAGGATTGATCCAAATGATATAAAAATTTTAGTAAATATTTGAATTGGAGTTAAATGGACATATGTCATTAGTTTTTTTATTTTATAAATTTTTTTTGATATTTTATGAATTATTTGACTTGCAAATTGTGTGCCGATTTTTATTTTTGGCCAGTGTTTTTTTTTATTTTCACAGAAATATTATGGAATATTTTTTGATATTTGAACTTCTAAATTAGTTCAAAATACATGACAAAAATTTGGGATAGGAAAAATATTTCCTAATATATGATGATGTATTGCTTTTGCCTAAAATCCAAAAAGTAATGCATTGCATCGATGAATTTGTCCAATAGATCTAAAAATCTTAGGAAAGACTTCAATTGGACCCAAATGGTCATAAGTCATTTTTCATTTTAATTTTTTTATATTATTATGAATTATTCAGCTTATGAATTATGTGTCATTTGCTATTTTTGGCCAACATTTTCCCTTTTCCCATTATTCAGCTTTCAATATTTTTTGACATTTATTCTTCTAAATTTGTCTAAAATACCAGATAAAATTTTGGGCATATAAAATAGAGCATGTAATGTAAAAAGTGAATCTACTGAAACTAACAATTCCAATATTACTTGCGTCAACTTTGGACAATCAAGCAGTTAGAAAGTATTAAAGCATATTTAAACTACAAATGTACATGTCACTCTAAGTAAGTTTTCACTAAGCCACTTCAAAATTATAATTCAATTTTAATAAGCTGCTATAATTTCGATCTAAATGTCATTGCCCTCAGGTTACTTGATGGATGATTATATCTAAATTGTTGGCATCTTGAATACTTTTTTTTTTTTTTTTTCTTGCATTCAATTCTTCCTGTCTTTCTTTTAATTGCCTACATCATAATTTTTGAAGGTAATACAATACCATCGTATTCTCATCATATATAATTTTTTTTTTATAAAAAATATTTTATCATTGTAGGTCTTTTTTAAGATGTTTGCTCTATAATAATCTTCACAAAATGAATATGAATTACCTAATAGTAATCATAACATGAGAATATAAAATTATCAAAATATAAAAATACTGATATGAATAAAAAAATTTTTTCTTTCTAAATCTACTATAATTGTTTGAATAGGTCTTGACACTTACAATATGAGGAAAGACACCATAGTATAAACCCTTGTCCTTTGACAAGTTGATGTAGAATCATTAGGTAATCTTTTCTCTTAGTCATTTTTATCATAAAGATAATAAGTAAGTTATACACATCCTTTAGCAATGAATTCATACTTACTTTCTGATGCATTTGTGGTCAGCATTATATAACAACGATCATAAAAATATACAAAAACCCATTTCTTATTCTTAATTTTAGATATTCATATAAAAGTTTTTTTAATGATTTTTTCTCAACTTTTTTATATATTCATTAAACTTGTACATACTAGGGGATCTAACAATAGTCTAAAATAGTTGAAAGATTTTTAAATAGATGTATGAAATGAAGATTGGTGTACTACTAGGAAGATCTCTTTCATATTTAAAATTTTTTTAGATTTTGATCACCAATAATAATCCATATAATCAATGAAAGAACTACTGCATTCCATATAATCCAAGATACTGTCATTTATTACCAATCGAAACTTTACATTTCACTTTTATTTTATGACTTCTAGTTGCATGACATAGTCTTCAAGAATTTTTAAATTTCAGCCCTATCTCAAGACACCTAGATATTATTTAGATTATAAAATAATATATAAATAATAATATAATTTTAATGTCATTCAAATACTTATACTATACGTGACTAACAAACATATCATTATATTATATGAACAATCATCATCTTTAGTGAAGAACTGGTGTTTAATAACACATCATATTCAACGAGTATTTATTCAACATTATCATACACATTCTGACCAATAACATCTAATGTATCATAAATATTAGGATTTATGTCATCTTTAACCTCTTATTGTATTCTTTCTTTACCTGATTCATTTTCTAATAAATATATCACCATCATCATCATCTTTATCATAATAAATAAGATCGTTCAAGTTATTTGGCAAATGATGTTCACCCAAACTTGATATCTCACATAATATCCGTACATCAATATCGTCAAGAACTAAAAATACTTCATTAGGATCTTCCCTATAATGAGATAATTAGAAATAAAAAAAAAATATTTTTTGGAATCAATGAATCGAATCAATATAATAGTAAAATGGATTGTAACACGTTAGCTTCTAAGAAAGTACAATATGAAAGAGACGTTTTTTCAAAGATATCAATATACTTGCATGATATTTTGTATCTTCTGGATTCAAGATGAAAGGAAAAGAGATAGAATAAGATGAAAAAAAAAAAAAAAAACTGTAGCAACCCACATATGAAAGAGAAATAAAGTAGATAAAGAAGAAGGAGATGGACAAAGAAAAATTAACCAAAGAGAAGTATTTTCTTCTTCATCGAGATCAACACATACTCATACTATGACAACAGTTTATTTATCGTAGTTAAAATGTTAAACCAGTAGTAAACTATCTCAACTCGAATCAATCAGCAAGGAATCTACAGTCCAAAAGTCACTATTTTAGATGAAAAAAATAGTGACTTAGGTGTTTTTAAGGGTAAATGGATAAAATAACTCACCAAAAATATTATTTGAGTAATTTTTTTTTAAAAAAAATGCTCTATGGGAAAAAGTTAAAGTTATTTTTTTTTTTCAAAAAATTACGCAATTATTAATCCCCCATAATAATACTATTTTCACCCAGAACTATAATTAATAATTATTATGGGATTACAAGTAGTCGAACGACATGATTTGGTTTGCTCTTCCATTTGATGTCCTACCTTGGCACATCACATAGAGTCAGTCGGCAGGCAGGTGGGGGATCCGATCCATCCACAATTAATTCACATGTGATCCCAACCACCTTTTCATCTTTTATTTATTATCTATCTTGCTGTAATGCTGTGTGCCTTTTCTTTTGTGGTCCCTCCCCGACTTGACATGGGAGCTTTCCGCATGCCAACTTCTTTTTCTGTCGACCTCTTCGAATCCATGCTCCACCACCCACCATATGTAGTAGTGGTTTGATCTCAGGAGCAAAGGTGAGAAGCCCATCTTCTTATTTCTGCTTCCTCGACTTGTATGTTAGAGTTTAATATAGTTTTTCTTGAGATTAATAAGTACCCAATCTTTGTCAGGTTTTTAGCCAAATTTTATGCAAACTCACTCCCTTTTAGTGACAGCCCCCATTAGGAAGGAAGAAAGACCTCCTCCTCCTGTCAGGATTTTTTTTTTACCTTTCAACATTCTTACATG
The DNA here is from genome assembly GCF_036884655.1 of Musa acuminata AAA Group. Classification (NCBI taxonomy): domain Eukaryota; kingdom Viridiplantae; phylum Streptophyta; class Magnoliopsida; order Zingiberales; family Musaceae; genus Musa; species Musa acuminata. The sequence continues at coordinate 20,661,895 of NC_088331.1, forward strand.
GAATTAATATGTAGCAAAGAAAGGAACAACATAAATATGCTGTTCATGGCGGTGCTTCTTCCTATTATCAGCAAAATACACGGTCCTTAAAGCAGCCAATCAAGCAGCTGCACTGATCTTACATGACAAAACAACTCGGCAATTTGGAAAATGCCTTTTGTCACAAAAATCAAAACAAAAAAGAAATTGCTTTCTGGGTGGGAAGGCGTGTCCCATCACTGCCTTTTCCCTTTCCCTTTCCCTTTCCCTCTCTACATTTGAAAGTAGGGAACGGAAAAACCAACACCGTATCTGCTCCGCTCTCTTCTCGCTTCTCTCCTCTCTCTCATCTCACTGCCATTACTCGAGCATGATAAATACTAAATCGAGATTTAGGAGAAGGCCATGAGGCTTTACAGACCTCTCTCTCTCTCTCTCTCTCTCTCTTCCTAGGCCTCGAATCCTAAGGCCAGCGGAGATGGGAAACCACTTCCGCCGCCTTGAGACGCCCGCCTGCGCCTAGGGTTTCTCTTATCGGCGTTCCGCCGCCCGAGGCGCCTCCACCAGCACCACTTCCGCAGGCGGCGAGAGCATGTCGGCAATGCAGTCGAATGTGGCTCTTCTTCGGTCTCTCTGCTGATAATGGCGCTCGATCGCTGCTTCTTGTGATGGTTTCTTCGGCTTGGAATGATGCGCGTGTTCGCGATGCTTGTGCTTTGTCTTCACTTGGGTACTCTTTGTTGCGGTATTCTCCCGAACCCTACGTTTGATCCGTCTTCTTCTTTTGTTGCGAATTTCTTTTCTTTACTTCCTTGGGGTGCTCAATAGTTCTGCACTGTGAGGCCGTACACGTTGGTGCCCAATGATCTTATCATACGTGAAATCCTATCCCTTCGCCTGTCAGAACGGTTCGATTAGCATCTACTAATATCACCGAAAATATTGTGAAAATACTTTTATGACAAGGTTTTATTGAAATCGTTCGGAAACATCAGAAAAATTTTTAAGTGCTGTTGATTTGCGGGAATCTAATCGATAATTCTACCAGGTTTGGGTGGTGGTTGTCGTGTTTGCTGAAATAAAAAAATAAAAAAAAAGAATTTAAGTAGTTGGTTTCCCTCTGTATTGTTATTATTGAGACCTAGATCTAGAGTATTTTCTTTATTTATAATTTGCTTTTTGGAAAATAGAAGAAAACATGCCTTTGGTTTGGGTGGTGTCTTGATCAAGATTAACCTTTGTGTATAATCTGATTTTCTCCTTCATTTTTTTTTATTTTTTGAGTACATAACTGATGAGTGGAAATTCCATGTTTGTTTTACTCTTGTATTATGGACTGCAAACACTCTCTGTCATCTCCATTCTTTGGAGGAGTTCTATAATTGTGCACCCTACTTGCTTATGTTTGGACGGGGAATGATCGGTTAACTCAGTCTTCAAGGGGTTTCGTTTTCCTCTTACAAACTCCCTGCCCCTTGTCTAAATATTTCTTTTATAGGAACTTCTTTTATAAATTTTCGAGACCATAAAAATGACAGTTAGTTGTATAGTATTTCTTGAATAACCATTCCTTAATTTGATGACTCTCTGACCTATATCCAGGTTCAAGGCTTGGATGATATTCTCTCTAATGCACCAAGTCATTGCACTTCAATACTCATTCTTTCAAATTCTGGACATGATAACCATTTGGAAAATTGATTGCTAATTTTTGTTTAATTCTTATGATTGTTGACTCATTGTTGTTGTGCTGATTCATTGTTAACAATGAGATAAAACAAGTGGTTGATACATTTTTTATATGCACAAACTGCTCATGGGTTTTACTCTCTTATTAAAATAACTCTAAATGGGAATTAAGTTTTACATGAAATTGTCCACATCCAAAAACTGCCAAGTGGATATGCATCAGAAGATATATTTTTATATTCATAATTATGCAAGGACTATTACATATTGCCCTGAAAGTGCTAAAGTGATGTACATTTCAAAGTATACTGAACATATATATATTCTTAATTGAAGTGTTTATTCTTGGCTGAGCTGACCCGAGCTCATATCATCTATTATATATAGCAATTTATTGCATAATTTTACAAACCTGCTGCCCGAGGTGTTTCACTGGATACATACCGTTTCGTCTGGTTATCAACATGTGGACCACATTGAACTAGGAGCTTTGCTACCTTAGGTCCTTAACAAGGCTTACAGCATGATTATGAACTGGGTGGTAAGCCCAATTCTTTCCTTAATAGTTTTATTTTTTGAAACCATAATAACACAACCGTTCTGACATCTCTCTCTTTCCTCATATAGTCTCCCCACACTCATCGTCTGTCACACTGACTGCCGCCTCCTACACCCATCCACCTCCCTCCAACGATGGGGCTATTTTGTTATTCCTCCTCTTCTTCTTCTTCTTCCTCCTCCTCCTCCTCGTCCTCCTCCTTCTCACCTTTTCATCTTCCACTTCTTCTCCTCCCCTTTCTTTGTACTGTGATATGCTGGAATGAGTCACTAAGGATAAAGTACCCAAAACTGTAAACCTTGGTTTATTGTAGATATATATAGATTAATTTATTTTATATACGAATGCATTTTTTGAACCTCTTGTTAAACCAAGGTTCATCATGCTGAGTGTGGGTTGCTTATTATGATTGCAAATTGGATAACTACATGTTCATCATGCTGTAATCATTACTCGTGATCTTTGTTTTCTTTGTCATGACACCTTACAGCAATAAACAAATTGAGACCTGCACTAAGCCCTGCCAGATCACCTGAAGTTTTGCCCAAGGCAATCATGGGACCAGGACCTGCCCCAGCTTTTGCTCCAAAGCATCATGGTACTTGATTTATTGTAACTTCATTGGCCTCATTAATATTTGTAGTATCTAATGAGTATTCCTATTTTAGTACACAGTCATGGTCCTCTTGCAAAACATCACCACAGAATGCCTCATGCTCCATCACCAACATTATCTATTCCACCAAGAGGCCAAGGTTTGTTATCTATACATCCCTCTGTATTCCTGATTGTAACCCTATGGTTTATTTATTTAGGTCAATTTTTCTCCAGCTATAGTCAAACATTCTTTTGTCTGTTTACACCACTATCTGAACATATGCTCTTTGTTATCACTTATGGAACAACCTGTATGTTCAGCAGATTGCGATGAAGTGATATGTTCTGAACCACTTACTTCGACTCCAATTGGTTCACCATGTGGTTGTGTATCACCGATGCGAGTAGTTATTGATTTAGGGGTGGCTCCATATCTGTTATTTACACATATTGCAGAATTTGAAGTTGAGGTTGCAACAGGCACATTCTTGAAACAGAGCCAGGTAAAAATCATGGCTGCATTTGGTCTTATCCAGAATCAAGGGAAGACACGAGTTACTATTTACTTGGTACCTCTTGGTGAGAAGTTTGATACCACAACAGCTTTGCTTATTTATGAGAGGCTTTGGCAGAAAAAGGTACCCATTGAGATGTCACTGTTTGGTGATTATGAAGTGATATATGTTCATTATCCAGGTAACACACTGTCTCTCTCTAGGATAATACTATTTATGTGTTTCGTGTAATTAGTCATCTGAAACATTGTTACAGGACTTCCTTCTTCCCCACCATCTGTATCTGATGGATCCACAGAGTTCAGGCCTAGCAACAATGGAAACCACCAATATCCCTTTACAGCAGATGTTTCAAGTGGCCGAGCTCGAAAATTGAATGCTGGAATCATTGCTGTAATTTCAGTTTCCTCGTTCACCCTTATATTGGCTTGTATTGGTATTGTTCTTTTTATCTTGAAGTGGAAAAATCTCAGGCAACCATCTCCTCCTCAGGGCTCTGCAGTTACCCAATCAGATACTGGAAGATCTGGTAAGAAAATGTTCAAATGTCTAACCACAGCGTGATCTCTTGCTTTTCGGCTATATTACATAACTTAGTTGCCTTTGCACAAATTGATATTATATCCAAACCCCCCCTGATTAAGCTTGCAAGACATACTTATATTGCTTTTAATGGATTTACATATGGTGCCTATATGTATGCGTTGTCAGTTAAGTAGATGAGTGCACATATACTTGAACTTTGGTTGCCAATTTCCATATATATAATGCAAGTATATGACTAGGATAGCCATTGCCCTTTAGAAAGATGGTTTCCACTTGTTTCTTATTTGAGAAAACTGAAAAATGATTTATTCTATTTTGTTACAGTGATAATTGTACTTCTATCTTGAAACTATGTTGTGGTAAAATGAGATTCATGGTTGTTGTCGGTCTTATGATGGTTATGAACATTGATTTGTTCAATTGTGATAACAACGGGGATAATACAAGCTTGCTTTGTTTCACTATTTTGCCTAGATAAGCCCATTGGCCCACTAACTTAGATTAAATGGGCTGTGAATCATGCGACCCAAAATGTTTTAAGCCCATTTTGTGAATAGTGACACTGAGACTATTTAATGCTATACATGTGTGGGATCAATTTAGGCATCACCTGTTCCTTTTTTATTTTTAAAGGTTTGACATCGTCTCAAGACTGAAATCATAGGCCATAATCACACTTTGGTAAGTAGCATGTCGGTTCATTGGCTTCAATGGCAGCTCCACATTTTGATGTGCCTTTATATGGACCTATGGTTGTTCTTTCCTATTTTGGTCTGCTCACATCCATGGTGTAGCAGCTGTAGCAGTGCTTGACACACTCAATGTTGTTGCCAAACCAGAATTACTGCCACTTATCATGACTTTTGGCAAGCAAAACCATCATGTCCAACCATTGCCCTTACAACACTTGCCACATACCTACAATGCTACTGGACAACAAACTCTGCTTTGAATTGATGACAACACTTGTAGATAGAATGACAAGGCAAATTTGCATTGCAACAGTAGCTTGTCGACTCTCCAAATTCATGACCAATATCTCCCTCCATCGGCATTGCCGTCATGGAACCTTCACTTCAACTCTGCTATCTCAATTCATCGGCATCTTCCTCTCATCTTGATCTTGTTGTACCTGATGACAGTAGCAAACAGACAAGACCTGCCTCTTCCACTTTCCCCTTTTGTGCTACATAATCTTTGACTTAGTATCTGATCTCCTCCAGATCCAAGAAAAAATCATCCTATCACTTATAACAAATCCCATAATCCATTATCATTAGATTATTTAAATTCAACCAGGCATGTTTTCTAATATTAGTTGACTCCTCTCATGATCAACAACTATGTGGTCACTATTCTTGAATCATTAATCACATATTAGTTATATGAGATCAAAAGTAATGGGCAAGAGAAACAATAATCTAAAAGGAATCACAATACAGAAGATGAAAGACAAATTATTCGATTAAGAAAGTCCTATGGTTGATTGTTCACTCTCCAACTCCAATGACATTGCTCATTAAAAAGGCATCATATCTCAAATGAAACTATTCCTACTATCTGACTCTAAAGGTCCTTAAAATCATGCCACAATATCATGATACAATTTAGTTAGCCTAGAGTCCATTCCCCAAAGCTTAAGTTAATAGAAAATGACCCAAATACTCTTAACAAATCCATGCAAGCCAAATGAAGAATTAATGGGCTTGACATGTGGACCCAACTGCAAGACAAAGATACATGCAAAAGGGCTACAAGAGACCCATGTATGGGTGATTATACCTTGGGTGAAATATTTAAGCAGGTATTTAAGAGGTTTTTTTGAACTCATGACCTGATTTTGCATTATCACAACCTGACCCTAATAGACCGTCAGTACAATATCTCAGATATTTTGGGCCTTGAGTGAAGTGGCCTGAAGTGCTCAAACTAGAAGGCTGCATGGCAGATTGACTGGTTCCATTCAGTTTCTTTTTGATTGCAGTGTTGTAGGTCAAAGTATCTTGTGGTCTTTTAACTCGTGTTAACTATGGTAAAGCCAGTTGGTCTTTTGGCTAATCCTTGATCAATTCTTTAATTATGTCTGTTTACTGTTTACAATGCTCACCAAACTTTTCAATGGGATGAAAACTTGATATCAATAATATTGAAGGGAAATTCAAGAATTGAACAAAATAATAAAGAACTATGAATGTACATTAAGAACACAAAAGCAATGTCTATCTTAGCAAGTGAAAAGGAAGAGATGCAGAAAACATGTAGCAATATAATTGTGATGCAGAAAGACAGCAACAAAATCCAAACTATTATTGTTTAGTTTATTGGTCAAGATTCTTGATATGGATTCAGAATTTAAAATATTGTATATAAAGTATGTGATTGCCAAAATATGTGTGAGATTGCTCTTGTATTTTTCCTCTTATTTAGTTTTCTGGCTTTCCTTATTTAATCTTGTTGGTGCTCCTTCTCTTCCTAGAACAGAACATGATGAAACAATAAATACGAGGATAGATTATAGAAGGCTATGCAAGAGGTTGGAGGAATCTCATACTTGTTTGGTGAATGTCATTGTGGTTTTAACCATGATTCACCTTATTGGTTCGTACCAGTGTACCAATCGGCCATCGGTATGGCATGTACTGATCTATATTGATGTACCGACAAATGGTACGGCGAGGTATATCAATAAATCAGTATGTACCACTCATATCGATTCTCTATCGGACTGTTATGTACCACCCATACTAGGTAATATGCCATGGTATGGCGATCCTTGGTTTTATTGCTTCTCTTCCTTTGTAGAAAAAGAAGAAAAAATTAACAAAAACCAAAAGGAAAGAAAGAGGAGAGAGGAAAAAGTGGAATCTCACCGTGGTTTTAGGTTTTTACAAAATTTTATACTAACGCCCTATTGAAGAGATGACATGGATAGAGATCACTCGAGGAAGCAAAACATGGAGAAACAGGAAGTGACACGCTATTAGAAGGCCACAAAGATCTCTAATCAGCAAAGTTGGCATGTTGTTTGTGTTCATTGGCTGGGAAATGAAGATGAAAGGTCGATAAATTAGAGACAAATTGTCATTCCCTATGAAATAACATGTCTGATCAATTGAGGGATATAAGTTCTTAAATCCTATATCAAAAGAATTGCTAGAATGTTTCCTGATTTTAATCACAATTTAGTTAATCTCATTGATCTATGATGAAAACCACAATTAGCTGCTTATCATGAGCTGTGAGATGGGTTTTCAACTTACCTCAACATATATTAAACAAATTGATTTGGTGGGATCATTCCCATATTGGACAGAAGAACAGGCCCTTTAGTGCCAATGAATTAGTTCACATAAAACCACAACATGCTAAGTTAGAAAGTGTAAGAAATATAATGGCAATACAAAATTTAAACAAGCAAGATATGATGTCAGATAAATTTGGACTTCTGTCATAGTGTCATGTGGGAAAATTTTGAAACTCAACCATCAAGCAGCTAAAAATTAATATGAAAATTTTAAAAGAAAAGAACTTATACAATAACTTTTGGATGGGGATTGCACTTTTTTTCTCTTTGGCAACTTTGCTTTACTTGTCTTTGCTGCATTATGTCTTCTTCCACCTATTGTTGCTGATATTAACTGACTTCTTTGTCTCTTCTGCATCTGGAGTTATATGTTCATTTTTATTTAAGTAGTCAAAACTAAATCAATTATGCAAGGTCCTTGATTTGATGCAGGCATCAAGTCCACTATATCAAATAGCGTGGCTAGCTCACCATCTGCTTCCTTTATTTCGGTTATGGCTGCTTGTCCACCATCATTGAGGACATTTTCAATGGCAGAGCTTGAGAAAGCTACAGATAAGTTCTGTTCAGAAAAGGTATTGGGTGAAGGTGGTTTTGGACGAGTTTACCATGGGATAATGAATGATGGAAACGAAGTTGCAGTTAAATTGCTGAATAAGGGGAATCAAAATGGAGAGCATGAGTTCATTTCAGAAGTAGAGATGGTTAGTCGACTGCATCACCGAAATCTTGTCAAATTGATTGGTATTTGCATTGAAGGAAATAAAAGATGTCTGGTTTATGAGCTTGTTCGGAATGGAAGTGTTGAGTCCCATCTGCATGGTATGTGTCTATACAATTTCTTGTGGAATTGAATATCCAAACTTGTGTTTGTTTTTGGTCTTATCTTTTTTAGATGCCAAACAACTCATGCGTCCTTCCGTGAGACTCAGTACCAACTTTGTTGATATTACATTATACAGATGCTGAAGTATACTGAAAATAACAGCATGTAGATATGACATTTTCCTCTGAAAAGGAAGTCTAATATGACATAATACTTCCATAGAACATGGAGAATACATAATCTTATAAATAGTAACCGATAACAAGGGGCATCCATGACTCAATTGATAACTGAATAATTATTTTGTATGGTTACAATCATATCCATATGGTGGCACAAAAAAGACACTGTCTGCAAGTAAGATTATCTATATTCAAGAAAACTTTGCAAAGTATTCGAAAATACCCTTGATGTGTTCTGTCTCAAAGCTATACATAACTATATATGTTACCATATTTCATGACTCCTACCAAGTAATATCAAATATATGTAACTGTTGAAATATTTGCAAAAAGAATTGTACCTTCTTTGTTCTACACCAATATGCTTCTTTGCTGAATCATTATAATTTCTATTGAAGATATATTTAATGGCTGAACCTGAAATTCCTGCAGCTTCATCTCTTGGTCTTGTAAATTGAAACCATCTTTTTTATATGGTCAGTGTATTAGTTAAATGCCCTGAAGTTATTGTCGAAATATTTTTAGAAGTTATTCTATTAATTTCTTTGTTATTGTTCTAAAATATTTTTAGAACTTAACTCTCAAAATTTTAAGTTCTTTACTGAATATGACTAAGGATTTATTGGCTTAATGCTTTCGAAAGATTTGATATCATTCAGTGCACTGTATAAATTCCATGCCACTCTTTAGTTTTCTGGACCAATTTCTGATATCTTGCAACTATCTAATTATCTAGTAATTCAAAGCAGTGGACTAGGGCTGTTTGACTATTGTTACAGGTGCTGACAAGAAGAAAGGACCTCTGGACTGGGATGCACGGATGAGGATTGCTCTTGGTGCTGCTAGAGGCCTAGCATATCTACATGAAGATTCCAATCCTCATGTTATACATCGTGATTTTAAGGCTAGTAATATACTACTGGAGGAAGATTTCACAGCAAAGGTGACAGATTTTGGCTTGGCAAGAGAAGCATCTGAAGGAAGCCAACATATTTCGACTCAGGTCATGGGGACGTTCGGGTAAGATTTACTTTCAACTCCATAACTAGCAGCCAAATTTATTAAATAACAATAGATGTCCTTGAAATTTTGTGCATACTTAGGTAGTGTTTCATTCAATGATTTATTGCTATTTTTTAGTCTTATTTATTCTCATTTGTCTAGTAAGTGAAATCCAATTAGAGTGCTAGGTTGGTAGTCCTCTTATGATATCATAGAACTAATACCAAGTGTTTTCTATTTAATAATTGATTCTGAAATTTGAGTTTTGTAGCTCCTAATACTCTTGGCTTGTCTGTTTGGACAGTTTTGACAGTTCTCATTTGGGTCTGTAATTACATTGAAGACACATATTAAAACATAATATTAGGAGTACACAATGGAGAGGACAAATTACACACTAATTTCACGAACATTAGTGCACAATTAGACTATATCATGTTTGAATTTGGATGGATTTAATTAAAAGTCTTATGAAGTGTAGAAATCATCAAGAACCAAAAACAATTCCCTAATGAGTTATTCTTGTGACATATCCAGCATCTTGATTATTCCAACTTAGCTTACAAGACCATATTTTGAAGTATTCATTTTAATTTTTTAAATTTATTATTTAAATGTTACAGACATGCGAGACAAGGTGGGGCCTGAGCATCTCAAATTAACTCAGGTAACCCATTAGCCTCGGGCGACACCTATATGTGTGAGTCTAATCTCGGACCAAATCCAATTTGATTTGAAACCTAACCGAGCCAAATGATTTGGCTTAGTCAACTAAGAGTCTATAACTTGATCCTGTGATTTGAACTTGAATGAGTTCCCAAACCCGATCCTATGATTTGAACTTAAATAAGCAAATTGATTAGCTCAATCAACTAAGAGCCAATTGATTATGGCAACTAGTGATTTAAAAAGTGCTAAACGCTAAGGTCCCAAAATTGCCTAGGTGCCAAGCCCTCGTTTAGGCGCTCGCTCGAGCGAAATGAGGCGCTTTGAAATATTAAAATATATAATCTAATTGATAAATATGATTATATAAATAAAAATATGATATTAAAATAAAAAGATCTAAAGTACCAAGTCATATTATTCATCTTCTAATAACAAAAATGTCAAAAGACTCAAAATAATAAAGTTTTGCATCAAATTCATTCATCATCGTAATCAACTTCATTATTATCAAACATATCATCATCATTTTCTTCCTTTTGTCCTTTATCAAAATATGTTTTCTCCTCTTCAATAATGGCAGGAGATGAGCTTAAGGCTTTTGCATTCATTTTTTCTTTTGTTATCTATCTTGTATATGTCTGTAATTCTCCGACACCTGAGGCTATTGCCACATCTCCCCATGTCAAGCTATTATCTTCAAATACAAGCTCATCTTCGGCATCTTATAAGTTTGCACCTATTTTTTCCACCAACCACTTATCTTTAATGCTTGATTATACTTTATATAAACAAGATCATATAATCGTTGATGCTTTAATCGATTTTTTCTTTTTGTGTGAATCTATTATATCATATAATTTAAAAAATATATTAATAAATATATTAAAAAAATATATTAATTGAAATAAGAATATTCTGCTATCTTTACATGTTCAAGGGCACTTCAGTTTTGCTCACAACCCGTAGCATTATATGTCAAACTAAGAATTTTGATAGTCAATAGCTGTAAGTTCGGAGTGAAATTTTCAAATATACTCCACCATTTAATTATAAGATTTATTTTATTATTAAAAATAACATAGTAACATTCTATAGATGAAATTAATTATATCAATTTATTAATACCTCGGGATATAGTTGTCATAAATCGAACTACTATTGGAATTTTAAAAAGATCTTCAATATTCTTATATGAAGATAATTCACTTGTGATCTTATCTTGCATCTCAAGGTTTGAAACCAATTTTGCAATGTACTGATATAACTCATTTATAATTTTTGCATCAAACCTAATGGAAGTATTCTTATAAAAAAAATCTGGGTTCAAATAATGTCTTGCTGTATGTAATGGACAATGAAGTTGATAATTCTATCTTTCGTCACTGATTGTAAATATTTTCATATACTTTTCTTCATTTCCATTAAAAGATTTTTGAATCGTCTCCTTTGCTCTATCTATAGCATCGTAAATATATCCCATTGCAAGCTTATTTTTATTATCCGCTAACCAAAGGACTCGAACAAGAGAGCCCATTATCTTTAATGCATAAATTATAAGATTCCAAAAGGATGACAATAAGATAATATCGTTGGCCCTTTTGCCTTTAGCTTTTTTTTACTCATTTGCTTGTTACCCATTTCTCAAAGGTAAATATGTTTCACAGGTTATGCTTTTGATGATGCACACTCTGTATTGTCAAGAAGGAAGTAGCAAATCGGGTGATACTATATTTCACGAATTTTTTGTTGTTTGTGAATTCTCTTATTATATTTAAAGCCCTAGTATGATTGTAGAGAAATCCAACAACAAAGATTGCCCTTTCTAAAGTTTTCTTGATTTCAGAAACATTTTTAATATCTTTCAGCATTAAATCAATGCAATATGCCGTACATAGAGTTCAATATAAGTGTTATTTTTTTGCTTTCTGTAATTTACTTAAGATAAAAGATCAAAAAATTCATAAGACCTAGGAATCTCATAGTTCTTCTATTCAAATTAGAGTTAAAGTAATTAAAAAATTAAAAGATAAATATTAGGTGCTAACATATAGTTGTTTTCATTATTGGCTATAACTTGAACAATATTTTGTTCACCAATTTCTTTCACAAACTTATCAAGCAAATCATATATCTTTTCTCTAGATTTCATAAAAGATAATGCATCTATTAACTTCACAAACATGGCTTTTAAAGAACAGTTAATTATAAAATTAATTATACTCTTATATCTCTTGTCGGTCCAAGCATTCAACATAATAGAGTAACCATGCTTTACCTATGATTATTTATGACCCTTTAATAAGTCATTTATATAATCCAACTCTATTTTTGGTAATGAAACTCGTATCTATAATAACTTGATAGTTTTAATCCCTCACAATGTTTTTCAATAACTTCAATCATCTCTTTAAAACTATCTAAACGAGTTGCACCAAGGGGAAGGTTAGCTTGATAAAAGAAGTGAACAATATGCTAAATTATTCTTCTCCTTAATTTCTTATCATGAGCATCACTTATATTTGTTTGTCTTAATTTTCTTCCTGCTTGCCATTTTTGTTTCTATGATCCTTGGTACATAGATAAGTCTATGCATCCCTTTTTACCCTTCTTAATAACCATGACTTCTTTTTATTTTCTGTCTCGTACTCTTTTCTCATTTGAATTGATATTTTTAGAATAATCTTTTTCTTCGTCTCTATTATGTTTAACACTATCCTCTGTTCTCGTAACGGATTGTAACCAATGATTATGTCCTCGCTAGCCATTATGCCAACTATGACCCTTAATCCAGGGGTTTAAAGATGCGCTCGCCTCGACGCTTGGGTGAGGCGAGGCTAGGCCCGAGCACCTTAGGCCTCGACCAGGCGTTGGGCACCTCGGGCGAGCACTTGGTTCAAGTGACGCAACCAAACTAAACATAAGTCTGGTTCAATTGAATAATAGCTAGTTGGTTTGATTAAAACAATTAAGCTCGGGTGAGCACCCGATTCAAATGAAGTAATCGAACCAGACTTTTAAGTTTGGTTCGGTTGAACAATAGCTAATTGGTTTGAACCAACTAAGCTACATACTATTTCTATACCTAGCTTGCCCTCTCCATGTGACCTTGAGCAATATACCATACCATAGTTGTTGCCTTTATTATTGATGCTTTGCTTCCTTTGTCGTTGCCTCCGTTGATGCATAGGATCGATGCTTCCTTTATCGCTAACGGATAGGTCCTACGACCTAGCATTTGTGCGCGGTTCTCTTCGTCGCTATTGCTTTCGTGTGCAGCTCCTTCTATTGTTGAGGGAGAGGACTGTTGGGAAACTTGGGGTAGTATCATATGCACAGCAGAAGAACAAAAAACAAAAATCTCAGATTTCTCGTAGAAAATAGTTTCTCATTGTCGTGCGAAGATTGGTGCGTAAAAACTCAAAACCGAAAAACTGTTCGTATATAAAAAACATATTATATAGGGAAATTATATATCCCTATAAACCTGCAGATCTATGAGAGAGGATGAAGGAGGTCAATTGTCCTCCTCTCTAGCGGTGATTCATATAATAGATGTGATGAAGACGCTCTTCAAATCGCTATATAATCCCCCTCTTCACGCTCACCACGTGATCAAGAAGGGGCTGACTCTTTTTGCTGTCCACATACCCCAAGCTGGGGCTGTTGGCTGAGGAGGAGAGAGAGAGAGAGAGGAAAATAGGAGGTGGCAGCCAATAAGGGTCTAGCTTGTGGCCCCTTTGGTTCCCTCCTATTTATAAAGATCTTTATCAATTTAACCATAATGGATCATATCTTATTGGGTATTGAATCTCCATCTAACTACCAAAGACTCCTGGATTAGTAGATTTATATCCAATTAACTTTCATTGGCTTTTTATTGGATCATATCCACAAGATCCAATAATTCTAGGGTTTATTGGATATCCAATAAGATAGGGGTTCTAACGGATATCTTATATCTGAATCATTATTCGTCGCAACACTTATCATATGTGTGACCCTCTAGGCCTAATATCGAGTTGATTGTGAATTATACCTATCAAAACTTCTTGACTCAGTGAATTATTATCTTTATAATAATTCATTCGACTTATCGACTACGAACGTACTAGGCCATTATGCCGTAGTCCCCAGACGATATAGGGGAATCCAATCCACTGGACCTATCTGTCCTCAGTTATTGTGTATCTATAGTTCCTCATTCATTTAATATCCCAGAGATCATATATCGGGCATGGTGCTATCAGGCCAATACGAAATTTGTCTTGCTCTAATCAGATTTTTCCAAAGAATTATTTTTCTCTTAATCTGAATGACCCTAGCCAGGGATTTATCTGAGCAAGAACACACAAGATATTCTTTTCATGACATTGAGAGCGGATGATTCTTTATCGACATTCAATTGCCCTTGTAAGGTTGGCTGCCACTTCCGATGACTGACTGTACTAGACCTGAAACTTTCTGACTTATAAGTCTGGTATCAAGGAGTAGAGTACTTATTATAGGATATTCTTGGTGTTTCATGTCTAAGGATCAGATACACAACTGGGATGACGGAATCGCTGTCTGACAATGAGGTATCATCAACCATCCAGCATTCCCCGTGAGTGGATCAATCAATAAACTCATTCTCCAATGAGTACCTGTACTGTATCCTTAGTGTCCTCACACGAGCACCTATAAGATCAACCGCTTCCGTCATATGGACGGGTATATGATATATCAGTCTGTTCGGTTAGTTCGATATCTCTCTCGAGTAACCTATGACTAAGATTATTTAGGGTTTGTGTTTAAAGACGAATCAGTCTCATTATCGTGATCTCATCACGATCTGATTCCCATTACACAGACCCATGAATATCACGATATATGCAATAGACAACATAAAGTAAGAAAAATACCAATAAATAATAATAAGCAAAAAGAGTGTGTATCGTATTATATGTACCATCACTCACGTGATTGGCTTGCAGGGCACCTATGACTAGTAAGGACTGTAGCTTCCTTTGTCATTGACAGATACCTTTGAAGCTTCCTCCTGACATTGTTGTCTATAGCTTTCGCCACCGTAGATAACTCTTTTTTCCCCCTTTAACTATCGTTAACATTATATAATCTACTGTTAATAGTAGATTGTTAACTACTGCTATTATATAACAGTCCCTATTTAGATTTTAACACTGTTAATCTCTATTTATTTAGAATTATTATTAGAGTTTTAGGATTAATGACAAGTGTAAAAAGCAATTCAGAGTATTCATTAAAAAATTTAAGAAAGGATCCTACTTGGAAATACAATTACCTAAAGGATATTAAAGATCCTAGTGCAGTTACTTGTATCAGCCAGTACAACACCCAGGAGTTACTCGGGTGGCACATGGCTCGATGGGCCTTTGGGTAGGGCCTAGGGTTGGTTCGTTATCTTATTTAACATCAATATTATGTGGGCACTTGTGGGGACTTTTGGTTATGACGAATCTTGGATCCTTTGTCGCATGATCGTTTAGAGCTTGCTAAGTTTATATTTGTAATTTGCATTGCCTATAAAATATTTGTTGAAATATCTACTTGTAGATCTCGAGTTAAATGCTTCCTCTAACCCATTTTCTGTTTTGCGTGTCCTTAAGAGACAATAAGAGGTTTTGGGGAAGTTGACTCTTTGCGGAAGAACACACAAGGGTGCTTCACGATTTAGACAAAACTAAGTTCGTGACATTTGTACTTTAGGTATTTTTAATTTAATATCATATTTTTATTTATATAATCAATATTTATCAATTATATTATATATTTTTTATATTTTAATAGTTTAGAATCTCTCGCATTGCTTGGGCGAGCATCTAGCGCCTCGGGTATTTTGGAACCTTGGTGCCTAACACTTTTTAAATCACTGTCTTAATCAACTATGGCCAACAATAACCATCCCAGACTATGTCGACATCCAACTAAGAGTCCAACATTGCAACCTTCCCCTCGTCGCACAATCCCTAGCTCTCTATTGCCATGTCAAACTTAAAAGCACCCCCAACCTGCGGTTGCCTTCTTTCTGTCATTGTCCCTCATTCATGTGTCCAAGTTATCCCATGCAGTACCTTCCCCCTTCCCTCTAGTCCAAGCCACCAGATGCTGTACCTTCCCCCTTCTCCGTGTGTGATAACCAGTTGAGGTACATCACCGTAGAAAGTGTCAGAATGTATATGCCATGCGGACAACATTAGATTGTTTCACCTTTAGACTCACTTAGAATCCATTGCACCTCTCCTTTCCATCACTACACCTCGTCTCAGTTGCCTCTACACTATGTCAGTATAGCCTCACGCTTAATTTTTTATCTTATTGTTAACTCTTGTTAATAATAGTTCGTGATGTTAATTGTTGTTAATAATGGTTAACTCTTGTTAATAGTGGCTAATGATTGAGTTCTTTAATGCTTTATTTATGGTTAATCTTATGTAATTTAATGTTTTAGTGATAATCCTTTATGTATTTTTTATTTAATTACTGTTTTTATTCTTAATTATATTTAGTGCCTCGGTCGTTTTGGAATCTTCATGTCTCCCAGCACCTTAGTGCCTCTGACAATTCTCGGACAGAACATATCTACTATTTTATTTTCAGTTGATGTAAGATGATTAAGGCACAAATAATTGTAAATGAACGTTACATAATTGTTGATATAGATTTACAAAAGGAGGCTATTTATTTCTTGCTTACATCTGTAGTTGCACTGTGGAAAGAATACGGAAGAAAGAAGCCATTCAGTGTCCTTCCATGTTGTATTAGTTACCAAACCTAGCTTCACTTTGAATAATCTGTAACTTTAAACAATATCTGCAATTTGTTTTTTAGCACAAATGCCCAATAGAAAAAAAGGAGGGTTCAAAGGAAACATTTTAACAGTATGTAGAATCAATATTAACAAATACAAGAGTTTATGCCGTGTAGGAATAGAATATCAAGGATGAAGGTTAAAAAATTAATAAGGATATCTTTCTTATAGAAGAGAACTCACAACAAATGATTCATATCTACTATACGTTAATCATATATTTGTCACGCCCCTCAAAAAATATATCGATAATATTTAAAATTTTCATCACAAACTAATCCAGGATCCAAACTAACATTTGAGGACACTGAAAAACATTCTATTAAATTCACATATATAAAACCTGTGTAGTTTATAATCATATATCACATCACTCGATAATTCACATTTATGGCAATCCAAGCCAACTTAACAAACATGAACAACATTTATAAATCCACAAGCTGAGTAATTTATACAATCATAACTCCAACCATTTACTACAAGTTCATATCATCGTAAATTAGACTTAACATTCCGAAATCCCAAATAAGAGAGATCTTCTAACACTTTTATAAGGTATATCCATTTCGGTTCATCGACAACATTTCATTACATACAAAATATACTTATACAACAATAACATAATAACCAACAAGACTTGCCCATAATTCTGAATAGCTCTCTACTGCCTCAGCCCAATTCAAACATCTCAAAGAGTGACAAGCTGACCTGAAAGATTTTATATAACAACGGAGTGAGCTAAAAACAGCTCAGCAAGTGACAAATAATGCAAGGCATATATCATAATGAGTTCAAACAAGTAAGATATCATAATGCAAGACATAATACAAGAATTTTTAAGATACCATATCCTTAGATACAAAATCATATGTGTCATGTCATTCAAAACCTATTTGATTCATAACAGATGGAGCATAGAGTAATTGGAGCATATCAATAGCGTATGAAATGTTCCGGAGCATATCAACTACATATGGAATATTTCGAAGCATAACAATAGCAAATGAAACATTTCGGAGCATATCAAAGGCGTATGAAATGTTTCGGAGCATATCAATGATAAATGAAACATTTCGGAACATATCAATGGCGTATTGACCATTTCGGAGCATTTCAAAGAACGAATACGAAACAGAAGCTCAAACGTCGAATTGACGTTGCATTCATTTCATTTTGATCCAAAGCATGTATAGAAACATATAACCAAAGCTCTGGATACCATATCAAACATACAGAAGGTGAAGTGGGACTATAACATAATATGGTACATCCATTTCTGAATGACCACCAAACATAAGTCTCCCACGTCTGGGAGCTCCATCCACCCACGTCTGAGTGAAGTCATAAGGGTCGGCAGAGCATCACAGGCTCTATGCATAACTCCCTTAACCATTTCTGGCAAAGGTTCACAATATCCCACAAACACTAGAGTACAAAAGGATAGTATGAACAATAAATAGCACATATCGGAAGCACACGCGGAACAACAAAACGTACATGTGCCTTTACGAGTCAATGCGAAGTAAGCAATAATCTTTCACAATTGTATTCAGATTTGAAAGGAAATAAAAGCAAGAGCATTCAAGGATTCCAAGCAATCACATATAACTTAATTCAAATAAGAAGGTTAGATGAATTCATTGTCCAAAGGAATGAAACTGGAATAGGCACATGTCGAAAGCAAATGTGGAACAATGGGATATACATGTGCCTATATGAGTCAATACGATATAGCATAAACATTACACAATAGTTTTCAAGAATGCAAATAATTTGAAGGACAAGAGCATACAAGAATTCAAAGCAGTAATATAAAGCTTAATTGAATAAGAAAGCTAAAGGATATCAATTTCCAAAGGAATGAAACCAGAATATGCGAAATCGACCAAAGCTCGATTTCTGGCAGAATTCAAGAGGCACATTGAAAAAATGATTTAAACTATCAATCGTGCTCCAATTTACACAAGAAAGCTATTGTGGAAAGATATTTCAATCTATTTTCAAATAAAACAAGTCTCGTATGAATCAAAGTTTCCAACAAAGAGTTACAATAGATTTAGTAACCCAAGATCAAAGAACAAATCTCAATTTTACAGAATTCACAAGGTCGGTTTCAACAGAAAACCGGGCAGGCATTTGGACTTTAAATCTTTCAATCCAGGTATCAAAGAAAGATCTACGAGTCTAGTTTCCAATGAAATAAGTTTTGAACAAATCGGAGTTTCCAACATCGACTTATAGGCAGCTCGGTATCAAAAGGTCAGAAATTACGATCCCTGTTTTGCAGAATCTGTAGGCTCATTTGAAACAGAAGTTTGGGCAGACAAACTTACTCCGAATTCTTAAAATAAGCTATCAAAAGAAAGGTTTATGAGTCTATATTCTGATCAAATAATTTTTGTCCAAATCAGAGGTCAATATATGAAGTTATAACCATAACCATGTAGAAGGGTCAGAATCTCAGAAGTTGCACAGATTCGAATCGTTACGTCTAAATAGGAGATATATCAAATAAGGCTAGAACAATTCAAAGTTCCTTATATTCAAAGCAAATGTAGAGATAAAATTGCAGTAAGGAAAGGTCAGGACACTTGCAATAGGAAAGATTAGAAAGCTTGCAATAGGAAGGATCGGAACACTTGCCTTTCAAAGATTTTGATCCGAAGATCCAAAGAAGGTGTCAGCCCAAATCCTTCTACTTTTCCTCCGTGTCCTCTCCCTGTTCCGTGTTCTACATATGTCTTCTCTTTTTCCTCCACAACTGCAGCTCATGCAGAACATAGAGGCATAGTCACCTGCTCTCTCTTACTCTCATTCCTTTGTTTTCTTTTTCAAACGCAGCTATCGCAGCCATTGCCGCTGCCACTACCACAGTCGTAGCCACGACCGCAGCTGCTGTCACAACCGTAGCCCTTTCCACTGCACTACTTCCTTCTTCCCTTCTCTCGTTCCTACTTTTTTCTTTCCCAAACACAGCTGCCGCAGACGCAGCCGCCACCACCGCAGCCGCAACCTCTTCTTCCTCCCTTGCTCTGTTTCCTCTCCTTCTCTTCCAGCTGTAGCTGCCACTGCCGCAGCTGCCTCCCCTTCTCCTCTTCCTCTCTTCTTCCCTTTTCCTTTCTCTTCTTCTTCCTTTCCTTCTCTTCTTTCCCAGCTGCACTGCTGCAGTCGCAGCCTCAGCCACGGCCGCAGCCTCTTCTTCCTCCCCTACTCATCTTCCTCTCCTTCTTCTCTTCCAACAGCAGCTGCCATCGCCGCAGCCGCAGCCGCAGCCCCTTCTTCCCCTTCTCTTCTTCCTCTCCTTCCCTTCTTCCTTCCTCTTCCTCTTTCCCTGCCACAGCTGCCGCAGCCGCAGCCGCAGCCGCCGCAGCCGCAGCCGCAGCCGCAGCCGCAGCCGCAGCTACTTCTTTCCCTTCTCCTCTTCCTTCTCTTTCCTTTCTTCTTCTCTTCTTCTCCTTCCTCCCCTTCTTCTCCCCGAAGAACAGCACCTCCTCTCCTCTGTTTCCTGCAGCAGGAAACAGAGGTGCCGCCTCTTCACCCGCTTCTACTTCTTCTCTTCCTCTTCTTCTTCTTCTCCTTCTTCTCCTTCTTCTTCTCCTCTTCTTCCCTTCTCCTACCCGACACCCCACACCTTCTCACTGCAGCCCATGCCGCAGCTATCCTTCTTTTTTTCTTCTTTTTCTCTTCTTCTTTTTCCTCTTCTTCTTCTTCTTCTCCTCCCCAACGCCCCACACCTCCTCTCCTCTGTTTCCGCCTGCAGGAAACAGAGGTGCTGCAGCCCTAGCTGCTGCCACCTCTCGCTCCTCTCCCACTTCCCTCTCTTTTTCTTCTTCTTCTATTCTTCTCTTCTCCCTCTTCTTCCTCCTCTCTTCTTTTCCTTCTTCTTCTTTTCTTCTTCTCCTCTTCTTCCTTTCTCCTCCCCAACGCCCCACAGCTCCTCGCTGTAGCCCTTGCCGCAGCCACCTCCTCTTTTCTTCTTCTTCTTCTTCTTCTTCTTCTGCATCTCTTCTTCTCCTCTTCTTCCCTTCTCCTCCCCGACGCCCCACACATGAACTCCTCTATTTCCTCCTACAAGAAACAGAGGTGCTGCAGCCCTAGCTGCTGCAGCTATCTCTCTTTCCTCTCCCTCTTCCCTCTCTTCTTATTCTTTTCTTCTCTTCTCCCTCTTCTTCCTCTCTTCTTTTCCCTCTTCTTCTTCTTTTCTTCTCTTCTCCCTCTACTTCTCTTCTTCTTCTGCCCACGTCCCACCGCTACTCTCTCTGTTTCTCGAGAAATAGAGAGCGTGAGAGGCGGTGGGATAAAACCGAAATTTTCGGTTTTTTTTTTTTAACTTAACAGTTTAGTCCTTGAAATTTCTATATTTATATATAGGTCCTCCGATTTATAAATAAATTTTTATTAATAATTTTTAAAAGTGAGGGGTATTACAATATTAATGTAATAAATGAATCATAACTGTTGATCATATCTACTAGGTGTTGATCATATATCGATGTAAACAAAAACTATCATATAACTCAAGCATAATGCCTACTGATTTACTCTAATTACACATTGCATGTCATTAAATGTTACATGTCGTAAACTAAAACCAATTTAATGTAGAATACATTACATTCAACATATATCTTATAAGTAACAATTCTATATTGCATGTCATGTGTCTTTTTTTTCTTTCATCTTCTTTTTATATCACATATCATATTATATATATATATATATATATATATATATATTTATATAACAAAATATGATAATTATGCAACTCATATATATTAAATTTGTGAGAATTAGTCCCACGCTATGGACAACATTCTTAATTGGCTTAAACACCATCTCTCATTGTCACGGACAAAGTTGTAAATGGGGTGTTTGATGTAATGCTCATGTATGTTCATACCTTTTGGTTTTGTTCATGCTTTGTGCAACATGTAAATGGCTGGTTGTAGGCTTGGCAATTCCATTTTGGTTGACTTTGATGATCGTTTTAGGGTTGTAAACGAAGGTTATGTCATGTGGGCATTTGTGGGGATTTTAGTTTGTAGTGGACCATCTTGGACTCTTTGTTGTACGATCGTTTAGAGCTTATGAAGTATGTCTGTATTGCATTGGCTATAAAGTGTTTGCTAAAATGGTTGCTTATGGATCTCGAGTGAAATGCTTTCTCTAGCTCGTTTTCTCTTTTGTAGGTTCTAAGGGACCATAGGAGGTTTTGGGGAGGTTGACCTTTGCAGATTGTCACGGACAAACTTCTAAACAAGATGTTTGATGTAATGCTTATGTATATCCGTGTCTTTTGGTATGTTCATACTTTGCACAGCATGTAGATGGATGACCGAAGGCTTAATAGTTCTATTTTAGTTGGGTTAGTGGCCACTTTAGGCTTGTAAATAAAGGTTGTGTCATGTGGACACTTGTGAGAGATTTTCAATCTATAGTGGACCATTTTGACCCTTTATTATGCAACTGTTCAGAGCTTGTAAAGTCTGTTTGTAATTTGCATTGTCTATGAAGTGTTTTCTGGAATGTTTGTTTGTGGATCCCGAGTGAGGCGTTCTCTCTAACCCGTTTTCTCTTTTGTAGGTTCTAAGGGACCATGGGAGGCTTCGGGGAGGTTGACCTTTGCGGACGGACACGCAAGGGCGTCGCACGACTTAGGCAAAACCAGCTAAGTCCGTGACAGGATTGACATGCAAGGGTACCACACGATTTAGGCAAAACCAACTAAGTTTGTGATTGTTGGTATCAGAGCGGGACAAGCACACATAAAAACACTTAGTATGTAAATGTGAGGGACCTAGCGAGGCTGTGTTGAGGGCAGCTAGCACATGCGGCCGTTTGAGGGAAACGAGCATTGAGATGTAGGGAAATGAGTCACTCAAAGGAGCAGACATCCAAGATTGGTATTTAGAGGAATGTCCAATATTTCGTGCGAGTGGCACCACGAGGACAAGCGAGCTAAGAATAATGTGTAGCATACAAAGGTTAGGATGGCTGAGTTCGAGGTGCGACTCGATGTTGGCAACCAAGCTTGATGGTGCTCAAGGTAAGCGGGGTGCTTGGTAAAGGATGAGACCATGTAAAATGGGATGGGTTGCTCAGCGATCGAAAGAGTTATGCAAAGCTCAAAGAGGTAAGAGGAATTGCTAACTTTAAGAATTCGGTACTCATGCAAAGAGTTATGCAAAGCTCAAAGTCCATGGCCATTCCAAGGTGATTGAAACTCAGCGCTATGGAGTATTAAAACTTTCTCTTCGATATGAGAAGGATACATCTATAGGAAGTTGAAGTGTGTTGTAAGTTCAGCATGTTTCTAGGCCTTGAGGGGTGCGGCGGGGGTTATATTAGCGAAGAGTCACAATTTAACAAGTGCATTTGTAGGGGCAGAACAATGCATAGTTTTTTTAGCAAGACAGAGAAGTTCAAGGAGATGGTGATCTTCGAAACTTTCATAGGGAAGGATGTGAAGAGATAAGTTGCTCTAACGGGATAAATATCCAGAAGAGATAAGTACCGATTCTCTAGAGAGAGAATCATATGCAATGGACTACACATGTTGAGGGGGAGTATCTCAAGACAACAACTCCACAAAGCTCAACGAACCAAGCGAGCGGGCAAGGAGTTTGTCGTATGATTTTGCATGAGCTAATGCGTTGGTGGACGCATTACGAAATCAAGTGGGGGAGTGACCCAAGGTAACACTGAATGAAGGCACACTTGGGGCTGATATGAAGATTGGACTCAACGAAAGGTTGACTTATAGAACGATGGGCACGAAGGCTACCATTTACTCAATACAAACCATGGAGCAGAGTAACTTGGGCGTAGCTTGGTGAAGTGCCTAAGCCACATGAAGGGAGTTGACATAGAAGGCTGAATATGGAGCGAATACACAAAGCTTTCCTTAGACAGAGGTCAAGGACATGAACTCTTGCACAGGCAATAGTGGGAATGAAGTAGGTAGTATGCAATGTTGTACCTTTGCTACTCAGAGGAGCAAGCAGCAGAGATGATAGAAATGACGGTACAATCCTAGAGACGACCAAAACTATTATAGACTGGCTTCAAGTTGGGGTGAAAACTTCTTGCATTTTAGAAGTTCGATAGTAATGAGAAAGTGAATTATAGTAGCTAACTCAACGCAAGGAGTGCAAACACTTTGAGTGCTTCAGAAGTGTGGGCATAGAGCAAGCGAAGGCTAGTGCTCGATGTATGGAGTACAACTCTCTAAGAGGTGGGCAAGTCAAACAACTTTTGCCTTCTCAACGCTTAAGAGAATGGGCGAAATTAAGTACCCCAATTCTCTTATTTATCCAACATAGGAGCTTTATATAGGTTCAAAGACCCTTCGAAGAAATCTAGTGGAAGACAATAGTTGTCAAATCCTCACCAGTAGTGATCAGTGCTACTAAGAGTAGACTATCTGCTTTATTTCCCAACAAAATATCATTCGAAAGTAAAGTGATGCAAATATACTTGGAAGCGATAACTAAGTGGAAGAGGAATCGATGGGCAAATTTTACGAAGGATCCCAAAAGCTTTAAAGTCTGTGAGGCGATGCTCGTTAAAGCTTCAGCAGACATCCACCCAGTTCAACCAGCATGAGACATTTGAGAGATTGACGCATAACAATAAAGGTCTTTTCCTTCATCTGAAGGATCCACAGGAATCAATAAGGATTAGCACAACTCAGTCGACCTCATACCAAAGTCAGAGTCATTGGCGAGTTGAAGCAGCATGACGAATCAAAGTTTCACTACGCAACAATAGCGGCGAAGAGCAGTTGGGAGCCAAAAGGCACGTTGCAGTTGGAGCAAAAGATTGAAGACTCAGTAAAGGAGAGGAAATGCAACGTTTGTAAAGGCTTTGACAAGGACATCGAAGGAATAAGTATGGGAAAATACCACGGACAAAGTTATAAATGGGGTATTTAATGTAATGCTCATGTACGTCCGCGCCTTTCGGTTTTGTTCATGCTTTGTATAGCATGTAGAGGGTTGGTCGTAGGCTTGGTAGCCAAATTTTGGTTGGCTTTAGTGATCGTTTTATGCTTGTAAACGAAGGTTGTATCATTTGGGCACTCGTGGGGATTTCGGTCTGTAAGGGACTATCTTGGACCCTTTGTTATGCGACTGTTCAGAGTTTGTGAAGTCTACATTTGTAATTTGCATTGGTTATAAAGTGTTTGTTGAAATGGTTGCTTGTGGATCTTGAGTGAAACACTTTCTCTAACCTGTTTTCTCTTTTGTAGGTCCTAAGGGATGATAGGAGATTTCGGAGAGGTTGATCTTTGTGGATGGACACATAAGGGTATCGTATGACTTATGCAAAACCAGCTAATTCCGTGATATCATGTCATATCATTGGTTTACCACCCAAGGATAGTTGATAATATGCCACCTTTGTTGATATAATATTTATAAAAATTAATTTATTTTAACAAAAAGTATTATTTTAAGGTTTTTTACTAGGGCTACTATCAGGTACAACTTATAGTATCTAGTTGCCTCCACCTTGGTAGATTTAAATGTTATTATTTCATCAGTCCAAAGATTTAATCTATGGTAAGAGAACTCTACTAAGAAACTAACTTGAAAAAATATATATAATAAGTATGTAATACTCAATCATATATAAGTATCAACATCACACAATGATGCATCTTTATACAACACCAAATTTTGATTTATGATTTTTGATACATGACGTATTAACCTTTTAATCATATTGAATCTCATAACATAAGTAATATAAACATTCATCGCATATCAAATAAGACAATTAATATTTTAAGTGCAAGATTTATCATATTCAAACAAATCACTGAATATATGCTTGGTAAAAATTTGATACCAAAATAACATTATGTCTTTTGAGACTAAGTCAACTTGCCATTTTTATACATCATATGAAATTAATAATTAATCACATTGGATGTTATGACACATGAAATATAGACATTCATTATTTTCATATATTGGAAGATTTTGTAAATTAGAGTTAACTAACTATATATATAATATTTCTCAAGAATTATTTATTAGATCATCGACATTATTACCTATACTCATATATAAGAGCCTACTTTTCTTATCAACTCATGGTGCATTTTCTTGATCAGTTTTATGATGTTCTCTTTAATTCCATTAGTTATGAATGTCATAAATTGAACAAGATGCATTTTGATATAAATTTAATTGTGAGGTCTAAGTGTATACATTTATGTTATCCAGGTTTAGTGGGCTCTAATAGAACCCTGTTGCCTTAAGCATAGTAATGATTTATTTGTCCAGGAGAATTGATTCTCTTTTTCCCCTTCTTTTAATTATTATTTATTTTTTATCGTTTATGATTATTATCCCTCTCTCCCTTCCTTTTGTAGATCAATCCCCCTCGTGATTTCTTAAGTATATCTACTATGCAATTCAAGATTACCCAACTCAAAGCAAGTACATTATCTAGAATCTCAATCTTCACAGGTTCATGGATGATAAACTAAATTGATGCATATAGTGAAAGAGACCAATAAAAGGACAACAGAACTTTGTGAAAGAGACAAGAAGGATCCCTACATTATAATATTATATTGTTCTATGGAAGATAAAAAAAATAAGAATTTAAACCCCTAACTTTATCTTGTAAGTGATGACCTAACATCGTCTTCTTCTCTCTTCATAGCCATGCTCTCTACCACCAACAGGGAGGTGGGGGTGGATGTAAATTTAGAGGGAGGGGTGCTAACCGTAACCCTAGATTCCACTCATTTAATCCTTTGTGCCTGTACAACAAGAGGGTGAGTCATGGCATAATGATAAGGTTGATCTCGGGGACAAGGGTTTGGATCATGGAAATAGCCTCCCTGCTTACAAGGGTAAAATGCTTCCACTAGCCTTATGCTCGTAGATCAAGAACATTCCATATCCAAACCAAAGCCCCTGAACTCAAATCCTAGCTTTACTAGGATTTCCAAAATGGGCTTAGACTTGTTTTGATTTGGTATTATTTGGGTCTTCCCTAACATATACTACTTGTACTTCACATTTGGATCTTTTGCTTAGCTTATGATAACATTGTTAGTTGATTTTATTTTTAAAGCTTGATAATATACTGGTTAGTGATTATGTGTGCTTATATATTTGATGTTATCTCTAGGTTTCAACATATTTGAATTTGGTTTACCTAGCATGTAATTGTTGTAAGTATTCTGTACCTTTGGAAAATATGCCATAGATGGTGATTATTATCATGCTCATTAACAGTAAACCACTAAAAACAGGTAAATTTTTTCAGATTGTTGCCCTCTTATATACTTGTGCCAATCAGATGTGTTTAGCTTTCCTGGCATGTTTCCTTGTGCTCGACTCTTTTGATCATTGGATTATTTATCTTTCCTGATGGAAAATCATGAATTTGCAGGTATGTTGCACCAGAGTATGCAATGACAGGACATCTACTTGTTAAGAGTGATGTATACAGCTATGGGGTTGTGTTGCTGGAGCTTTTATCTGGTCGGAAGCCTGTCTACATGTCTGAGTCCGAGGGGCCAGAGAACCTTGTAACGTGGGCACGCTCTCTCCTGGCTAGCAGGGAAGGAGTGGGGAAACTGATGGATCCATCATTGCATGGAAAATGTGACCTAGATGATGTGGCCAGAGTTGCAGCCATAGCTTCAATGTGTGTTCATGCCGAGCCATCTCAAAGGCCATTCATGGGAGAAGTTGTACAGGCCCTGAAGTTGATATACAACGACATGGAGGAGACTTGTGAAGGTTCATACAGCCAGAAAGAGTCATCAACTGGTATGGATGATGACTACAGAGGAGATTTTGGAGCCGAGAGTAGCTGGTGGAGGAACGGGGTTTCCCCATTGTCATACAGGCATGGCTCTCCCTTCATAACCATGGACTATAGTTCAGATCCAATGGACGAACTGCAGAGGCCCCATTCAACATCTCAGTTGGCTTCTAGGACTGAAGCAAGGTACAACAGGTCTGGTCCTTTAAGGACGAAGAAGAAAATATCTGATAGATTGAGAGGAAGCATAAGTGAACATGAGCACCATTCACGGCATCTGGGTATGAAAGATCATTACGGCTCAAGTTTGTGAACGGTGATTCTGTTTCTCACTTTTTTTTCTTCTTTTTATTGTATAGCTTTGTCATATAGTTTTTTGTGCTTTGGGCATCCCATGAGCTTCTGATTTTGGATGACAGTGATTCATTTCTTGTGAATTCCATGTGTTTTGGATTATGTTGTGGCTGTCGCCAAAGTTAGCTGGTAATGTTTTGTTAGTTTCTAACCTACTGTTGGGTTTTCGTGTTTGTTAGTTGTTTCCTTTGTCAAATTGAATAATTGGTGGCTGGCAGCTAAAATTATTGTTAGACTTGCTCAAGCAATAGCTCCTTTTTTGGTGGTGTTATTATCTATTCCCTAAGATTCAATTGATACATTTACAAGTGTCAGAGGTTTCGGGTGTGTTTAGTTGCAGAAGGAGTTCATCAAAATAAATTTTCTCTGAAAATTTTCTTTTGATTGTTCGTTGCTTGTTTGATGTGAAATCCTAAGATCTTATTTCCAGGAAAAAAAAAAGTCTTCAAACATCTTATTTCTTATTTTAGCCTAATTTTCAGAGAAGACTGTTTTTAATATCCCCAAGAGTTGGACTAAAGCAATCCTTCAAGATAGGGTCTGTAGCAGTCTTTTTCCTATCAACATCTTCTTATTATGTTTGGATTAAATTTGGTCCCAAACATAGTTAAATTAGTACGATAGCATTTTAGGCAACATTAACTTGTTCGGAGTCCTAAATTTCTCCACAATTGGATTGCTTCCAAATTGTGATGGAAAATAGAAAGATTAATAATTAATAGTTATTACAGGCAATGATCAGATTGAGCAACTGATAAATCGACATATCCTTTTTTTACTAAAACTTGCAATGATCAGAGTTTCTACATCCTATCTGGAATGAGATTCCAGAAGTAAAGAGGCTCTTTTTCTCTTTTTGTCGGATATGTTGTGAACAATATGTCCGAACACGACATCATTTGGCTTTCACTAATCTTCTCGTTTAACCTCAAGAGTGCAGAGGATCAGCTCAGTACGTTTGATAAGAAGTAGATTCTTTCGGATTTTATGTGGTTCTGATGCAAGATTTGGATCGACTACTTATCTTAGTTCACGGCATTTTCCTCTCAAAGTCGGTGTTCCAGAGTCGGAGTTGCTTCTTTCTTCTTCCCGATTCGTTTCGTTGCTCAGAATTCTTAGGCTCTGCCTCAGAATGTCGATCTCTCGATCTCTCTTGCGTGCCTCCTCCTCCATTTTATCCACGCGTGATCGCAGTCTTTCCACTGTCTCCTCTTTGGCTTTCGCCTCCCTCTCCAGCGGCTCGATCATGCCTTCTTCAGCTCCCAAGTAGAACCTCTCCCCTGGAACAGCGGTCGGTGTTAAGCAACAGCTGGGGTAGAACCTCTCCCCTGGAACAGCGGTCGTTCATGCTGTCGTCGGTGCACGTAAATTATTGTGTGTACTAACTACCCACGTCGAGTCCTTCGGATGAGGTCGTCAAGCTCGGTCTTGATGGCCAGGTAGAGCTGCTTCCACTTCTCCACGGCTTCCTCTCGCCGCGCTCGCTCCTCCTTGAGGTGCTCGACCAGGCAATCCGTGCCCAAGCGGAGCCACTCCTTGGCCCCCCTGCTTCCTCTCGCCGCCGTCTCCTCCTCTTCCATCACCCGCTTCCTCAGCTCGGCCGCCTCCTCCCTGTGCTGCCTCCTCTCCTGCTCCCACTCCGCCTCCTTGGACGTGAAGGCTCGCGCCTCCTGCTCCCTTACGCGTCTCATCTCCTTCATCTCTTCCTCTAGCGCCACTACTTTGGCTCTCAGTTCGTTGGTCTTCTTGCGGTGATCGGTGTGAGAACATTTGCTGGCGACACATCCCATGATGTTCTTGACCGGAGCCAACTCTTTTGGCGTGTTAGGGAAGGACCGATAAAGGAGGAGAAGAGCGACATGGACTGTCCAAGAAGAGGAGTCGCACTAACTTGTTTAATACGAAAAATTTTCAGATTTATTATTTAACCAGAATGTGACGTTGATAAAATCATGCGACTAACATAAACAAGTTCAAAAGTTTTTATGTGAAATCATCAAAAAATAGGAGAAGAAATACTATAAATAAATTCTCTTATATGATACTAAAAACGAGGAAAAAAAAAAAAATCTAGGATGATATGTCCGAAGAAGAATATTTAAATGCTTTTGTTTGCCAACATATAAGACAGTCAGTCGATCAAGATTGATACAAAGGAAAACATAAGAATTTGCTAAAATTAATACTCTTAATTTAAACGAGAATAATTATTCTTTGGATATCAAGAATTGGCCGTCCACATCGCCTCCTATTTCAAACATTATAAATCCCCGCCCCCCCTCTCTCTCTCTCGCGTCGCACACTTTCCAAATGACTCCTCGCTGTCGGCTACGGTAACTTTGGTCAACACTTACGGCTAAGACAATCGCACCAGACCGTGGTGGTGGGGCTCCGCTTTGTTCATCTGATTGGGATTGGGAGTCGAGCTTCTCCGTCGTTCGATGACAGGGGTGGTCCGCAGTCCCTAGCACGGACAGGAGTCGGGGTCGTGACAGACTCGTCGTTGGCTGCAGATGATGCAGCTCATGAACGACGACTACCACTGGAGTTCGTGAGGGTCCGCTTTGTTCGCTTGTTCATGATGGATTACAGAGACGACAGAAATGGGCCCTTTCTTTTCTTCCTCTTTTTCTTTCTCTCTCCTTCTTTCGGGTCTTGAATTAGAGACTTTTATGGTTGCTTCTTTCTTTGTTTTCAGGCTCTGCACACCTACTGCTAGGGGCTGATTGTCCCTACAGAGGCGGGTCCAACGGAAGGAATGGAGGCGCTGGCCATCTGGTGGTAGATCAATAATGGACTAGAATTAGATGACAATTATGTGCCATTATAGGCCATCCATCTAGTGGAATGATAATTAAGGCTAACTACTCCATGTCTAGTGATTGGGTAGGACCTATGTTAGTGACATGATAAAATATGTAATGAATTTTCTTTTGGGATGGATGTTGACAAATGGTACTTACTATAGAGGGAGGGTGTTAATATATAGGAGAATTTTTTTTAATCTTATTAAAGGTATTCCATAAATTGAAGAAATAATGCATAGTTCAGTCCCATAGACATATCGATAAATCGAGAAATGTTAAAATTTTTATAATAAAAAGTGTTTTAGACCCATTTAAAACCTCTTATACTTAATATATATATATATATATATATATATATATGTATATATATATATGTATATATATATATGTATATATATATATATATATGTATATATATATATGTATATATATATATGTATATATATATATGTATATATATATATGTATATATATATATATATATATATAGTTTTCAGACTTTGTGAGTATAGATAGGTAGGTAAAGAAGACCCAATAATAATACTAAACTGGAAGGATCATAACAAAGTGACTTGCTTTAATTGATACGATCCATCAGTGTCAATCCATCGCATGCATACTAAGATTTCTTTGTGTGTCTTTTGGCTGCCATTTGTATTCGTACCACCGGCATCAAGCGACAGTTCTCGCTTCATCCAAAATCTTTCAGTTTCTATTTTATTATAAATATAAACATTTATGTGATATGATATAAGCCAATTTAGATGATAAATACGTAGTTACAAATGCACGACTCAAGAACGAGATTGAAGTTAAATATTGTTTTTATTTTAATTTTAAGATATTTTCTTGGATAGCAACATATCACAAATTTGTTGGCATGTAAAAGTCTCTGTCGATACTTATTTCTTGTACCTCTTTTGCTTCTGATTTTATACCCACAAAAAAAAAAAAGTCAGTATAAAATTATCTTAACAAATTATATTGCTTTTTTTTTCCCGTCATTGTTCGACTCAAGAATTCTTTTTTACTTGAGGTAAATTTATGCTATCTGGTTTGTCTGTCGGAGTAAAATTATGTCTCCATTAAGGCTCAACAATTGTTGACAACTACTTAATATGCTGCTGCATTAGTTTGCCAATAAGATTTTTTGATCAGATCGATTCAAAAGATTTGTGTCGAGAGTGATCCATGATGGATCATAAGTTGATGACTTATCAAAGACATGTATGATTACTAATATACTTTCATATTCTTTCTTTCAAACTTAATTTCGGGGAGGATGTTGGAAGCTTAATCAAACTTTTATATTTGAGAGCATTTAGTTAATTTTTAATCACTAAATATAATTGCAATTAGTTTCCTAATCTTATCGGAGGTGAAATTTTTAATTACTAAGCGGCGGTACTACCCAGTGCAGTGTCAGTGTTGGACTAACACTAGCGATGGTACCGCCCAGCGCAGGCGGTAGTACCGCCCGTGCCTAGGAAACCCGGGATGAGATGTTTTTAGGCTCCAAGTTTGAATCAACTTAAAGCATATAAAAACCCCTCTCATCCCTAGTTAAAAGACACAAGCACATAGAGTTTAAAAGTGAAGAAACGCTGCTGTAATCTCTTTAAAAATTCCATCATCCACTCTTAAGTTTAGAATTATGTAAGAGAGGAGTGTGAGTGCTTGTAAGGGTTGTCTCCTAAACCTGGTAAAAGAAGAAGAGGAGTATAAGAAGGAGGTTAATCTTCGCCTATTAAAGGAAGATCAGTAGTGGATGCCGGTGGCCTCGACGGAGTGGATATAGGTCACGACGACCGAACCACTATAAAATTGGTGTGTTCTCTGGTTTGCATTTACTTCCTGCCATTTACATACTGCAAATTGAATATTTACTTGCCTACTGCATTCACTTCATAAATGTATGCTTTCAAAGTTAAGTTTCCGAAATCGTTTTCAACGTAAACATATTTTATCGTACGAAAGTTTTTGAAGACGTGATTTTACCGCTGCACTAATTCACCCCCCCCCCCCCTCTTAGTGCCGACTCCGTTCCTAACAATTGGTATCAAAGCCTCATTTTCTCATTTGGTTTAACACATAAAGAGGAATGACTCTTTTCAGCTTTCAAGAGGGTCACTCTCTTATTCGTCCTCCCTTTTTCAATGGAACGAACCACTTATTGGAAAACTCGAATGAGAGTTTTCTTGATTTCATTGAATATTGATTTTTGGCACACTCTTAAAATCACACACAAAGGCACTAGCAAAGTTAAGGATTTTAAAGTTAATTTTTTAATGCATGATTTTGAACTTTTTGGAATGAAGCCTAACGAAACCATTGTTGACATGTACACCCATTTTACGAATGTCGTCAATGGTTTAAAAGCTCTTGGCAAATGTTTTTCGGATTTTGAACTTGTAAACAAGATTTTGCATTCTCTTGATAAGAGTTAGATTCAAAAGTAACGACAATTCAAGAATCAAAAAAATTGATTACCCTTCTGATTGAAGAACTAATAGTTGATGACCTATGAATTATGAAATGACGTGTAATGCACGTAAAGAACTCAAGAATAACCTTCCAAAGGACAGGAAGGATTTCGGACTAAGAACAATCGAAGATCACTTAAACATAAGATCAAGTGATGGTGAACTTGAACTCCTAACTAATAAATTTAAAAAGTTAATGAAACAAAAATTAAAGAACGTAACTACTTGTTTTGAACGCAAGAAGAAGAACACAAATTAGGATGAATCGAGCTCCTCCGAATACGAGGAGAAAATCAACAAAGGCGAGGTGGCAAATTATGCCTTAAATTATGCCTTAACGACATTCGACAATGAGGTAATCAAAATGCCTTTAATTTATTTCGAAATTACATGATACTTTCCATGAGTTATTTTTAATTTAGTTTAGAATAATTATTTTTTTTAAAATTACATGTTTAATATAATGAAAATACTAGAAAATTGGGATCATGCTAGTAATTTTAAAAATAATCATGAAAAATAAAAAAAATGATTTTGATTGAAGATGATTTATGTTTAATGAAATCGATTTTATTCTATGCATGAGACTTTGAAGTTATTCACGATGAAATGTTGCTTTTTCGGTTTTAAATAAGATGGATGGTTTTCATACAAAAACATAAGCATATTGATTTAAAATTATGTTTAATGGTTTTATAATTTGAAATTATGCATGATGAATCTTACGATTTATGGATTATCGATTTTTACCATAATGAAAGTCGCTTATTGATTTTTTTCATAATAAATCTTACACTTTTGTTTTAAACGATGATATATATTTTCATTTGACATAAATGAAAAAAGATATGCTGGAATGAAATAAATCAAATGAATTGAAACAACTGAAAAGAGAAAAGGTTTCTCCTTGAAAAATTTATTTTTTTGATTTTATTGATTTTTCCAAAAAGGAGATTAATGAAAACATGTATATTATACTTTTATGAATCTCATGGATTATGAAAATGATTAGCCATTAATGGGTTTTATCGAAATCATGATCTTGATTTCTTGGAATAATATGAGATTATCTTTGATGATCATTTTGATTATTTTGATTCATGGAATTTTGAATTCATGACTTGATCTTTCATTTGTTTATAAGATAGTTGAAATCTTTGTACTTTTGAATTCTTCCCATCTCCTTTCAATTTTTGAAATTATGCATGTTATATATTGGAGAATTGAAACCATATTTTGATATCATGGATACCCAAGAAATGTTGATTTGACAAATTGAATAATAATTTTTCTCTTGATTATAACTTGTGATATTTTTTATGAATCATCATATTGATTTCTCGATATTCGATACATGAAATTTTTCTATGAATCAAGATTTTTTCATGCTATGATTCTTCTTCGTATTCACTAAAAATGATGTATTAAAATTAACCATGATATATAACTTGACATCTTGATAATTTATGATTTGAATTTTATTATGTAAAATTCCTTGTATTCATGAAATGTTTATCTCATCACCAAAATTCTCTTGATATTTTGAATGTGATGAAATGAAATTATGCATGAAATATAAATGAGAAGTTAATGATCATGCATGATAGGATGTAATGAATTTTAACATTTAGATACCATCATTTGAAAAGCTATGATCATGTTGCCAAAATGATGTAGCATGAATGCTTGAATATCATGTATGATATACCCATAGTGATGATTGATTTATTTGTATCATGCATGAAGTAAGGATACAAATGTATGGTTTTGAAATTATGCATATTTCAAGTTGAAATCATAATGATGCACAAACATATTGAAACAAGGTTGATACTTTACCTTTATCATAATTTGAAAATTGATATAAAGGGTCTTCTCTTCTTTTTGATAATGACAAAGGGGGAGATAAAAGATGCTAGCTCGCACAATTCAAGAAGAAAGCAAAAATTACACTTCTCAAAAGAGAAGAAAGAACTTGCTTCTTGAACATCTCAAATTGTTAGCTTGTTGTAAAATAATGCAACATTTTGTGAACTTGAATATTTGCAAAGGAAGCAAAAATAATTGCACTTCTCGAAAGAGAAGAAATTGCCATCTTGAACATCACCAAGAATTACTAGCTTGAAATCTCAAGAAGATGCATATTTGCTATCTTGCACATCGCAAAGAAAAGCAAATATGCCAACTTGCACATCTTTAAATTTGTTAGTTTTTATGTTGTAAAACTTGCATATCTAAAACTTGATAGCTTGCATGTTTTAATATGATATAGCACTTGGTAAATTTTTGCTAGCTTGCATGATGATAATAATGGAGATTATGTTTATCATGCAATGAGTTGAACTTATGTTTCCAAACATTTGAAAGTTACACTTCTAATGACAAAGGGGGAGAAGTATGACCATGTTATGCATGATGAAATGTTACAAATATTCATGATAAAATTTGCAATGACTTGAATTCAAGGTTCTATCAATATGACATATTGATAGGGGGAGTTTGTTTAAACTCCGGGAGTTAAGGATAACTCTGTCATCAATTGGTTGTCATCATCAAAAAAGGAGAGATTGTTGAATCTTGTATTTTGATGATGAAATTAATTGATAAGTGTTTATGTTTTAATATGCAATTTGAGTGATGCAGGATGCTTTGATCGGGATGAGATAATTAAAGCAGGAAGAATCATGTTGGGCCGGAGGAAAACATGTCAGAAGATTGGACGTCGAGTTGGAGGATCGATCGACGTATCGATAGAAGGCTTCGAGCTATGGATTCGGGCATCGGGCCAAGAAGAGCAGATATTGTGATAAGGATATCGAAGTTGCGGAGTCAACTGGCCGATTGGGCAATAGGCCGCAAGAGAGGACGATGCGTCGAAAAATCGAACGAAGCGTCGAGGGACCAATGACATGTCGGACAACATGATTAATGCTTAGTATTAATTGTCTAGATCGAAGTGTGTTTTACATGTGTAGGATTAACTACGATAGCAAGACATGAAACAAAATGAAGTCCTAGAGTTCGGTATGCGTTTTCGTTGGGAGTTCGAGAGTTCGTCGGAAGTTCAGACGTTTGTTAGAAGTTCTATCGGAACCAGTTGAGAAGTCTCGGAGCTTGCTAGAGAAGCTCGTCGGAACTCACCAAGAAGATCATCGTAAAGTCTAGGAGCTTGTCGGGAGTCCACTGGAACATTACCGAGAGATCGTCGGAAGTTCGCCGGAGGATCGCCGGAAGCTCGCCAGAAGAAACTAGACTTACCGACTTGTTTAGCTTAGAATATGTCTTACGAATTGTAGTTAGCACGTAATTGGGTTTAGATTTGGGCCAACCCAATTAGGGGCCAGTTGGGCCCATGTAAGGACTATGTTGGGCCCAATGAGAGACCCAAACAGTGCCCCAAGAAGTGGCATTGACGTGACATAGTCTTCGAGACTGTGTTAGGTGGTGGTACCGCCCTTGGCAGGGTGCCAGGCGGTGGTACCGCCAGTCTGGGTGGTGGCACCGCCCAGCAAAGCCTCCTAAGCGGTGATACCGCAAGACTGAGCGGTGGTACTGCCCAGTGCGATGTCAGTGTCAGACTGACACTAGCGGTGGTACCGCTTAGTGCAGGCGGTAGTACCGCCCGTGCCTAGGAAACCCGGGATGAGATATTTTTAGGTTCCAAGTTTGAATCAACTTGAAGCCTATAAAATCCCCTCTCATCCCTAGTTAAAAGATACAAGCACAGAGAGTTTAAAAGTGAAGAAACACTGTTGTAATCTCTTTAGAAATTCCCTCCTCCACTTATAAGTTTAGAATTCTATAAGAGAGGAGTGTAAGTGCTTGTAAGAGTTGTCTCCTAAACCCGGTAAAAGGAGAAGTGGGGTGTAAGAAGGAGGTTAATCTTCACCTATTAAAGGAAGATCAATAGTGGATGCTGGTGGCCTCGACGGAGGAGGAATCGGCGGAGTGGATATAGGTCACGACGATCGAACCACTATAAAATTAGTGTGTTCTCTAGTTTGTATTTACTTCCTGCTATTTATATACTGCAAACTAAATCTTTACTTGCCTACTACATTCACTTCATAAACGTATGATTTTAAAGTTAAGTTTCCGAAATCATTTTCAACGTAAATAGATTTTATAGTACGAAAGTTTTTGAAGATGTGATTTTACCACTGCACTAATTCACCCCCCCTCTTAGTGCCGACTATGTTCCTAACAATTGGTATCAGAGCCTCGTTTTCTCATTTGGTTTAACACCCAAAGAGAAATGACTCTTTTCGGCTTTCAAGAGGGTCACTCGCTTATTCGTCCTCCCTTTTTCAATGGGACGGACTATACTTATTGAAAAACTCGAATAAGAGTTTTCTTGCTTTCATTGAATCTTGATTTTTGGCACACTCTTGAAATCACATACGAAGGCACTAGCAAAGTTAAGGATTCTAAAGTTAATTTTTTAATGGATGATTTTGAACTTTTTCGAATGAAGCATAGCGAAACCATTGTTGACATGTACACCCGTTTTACGGATGTTTTCAATGGTTTAAAAGCTCTTGGCAAATGCTATTATTCTTCTTGGTATTCACTAAAAATGTTGTATTCAAATTAACTATGATATGCTACTTGACATCTTGATAATTTGACTTGAATTTTATTATGTAAAATTCCTTGTATTCATGAAATGTTTATCTCATCACCAAAATTCTTTTGATATTTTGAATGTGATAAAATGAAATTATGCATGAAATACAAATGAGAATTTAATGATCATGCATGATAGGATGTAATGAATTTTGACATTTAGATACCATCATTTGAAAAGCTATGATCATGTTGCCAAAATGATGTATCATGAATGCTTGAATATCATGATATGCCCATAATAATGATTGATTTATTTGTATCATGCATGAAGTAAGGATACAAATGTAAGGTTTTGAAATTGTGTATATTTCAAGTTGAAATCATAATGATGCATAAACATATTGAAACAAGGTTGATAATTTACCTTTGTCATAATATTAAAATTGATATAAAGGGTCTTCCCTTCTTTTTGACAATGACAAAGGGGGAGATAAAATATGCTAGCTCACACAATTCAAGAAGAAAGCAAAAAATTACACTTCTCAAAAGAGAAGAAAGAACTTGCTTCTTAAACATATCAAATTGTCAGCTTCCATGTTGTAAAATAATGTAACATTTTGTGAACTTGCGTTTTTGCAAAGGAAGAAAAAATAATTGCACTTCTCAAAAGAGAAGAAATTGCCATCTTGAATATCACCAAGAATTGCTAGCTTGAAATATCAAGAAGATGCAAAAATATGCTATCTTGCACATCGTGAAGAAAAGCAAATATGCCAACTTGCACATCTTTATATTTCCTAGCTTGTATATTGTAAAACTTGCATATCTAAAACTTAATAGCTTGCATGTTCTAATATGATATAGCACTTGGTAAATTTTTGCTAGCTTGCATGATGATAAAAATTGAGATTATGATTATCATGCAATGAGTTGAACTTATGTTTCCAAACATTTGAAAGTTACACTTCTAATGACAAAGGGGGAGAAGTATGATCATGTTATGCATAATAAAATGTTACAAATATTTATGATGAAATTTGCAATGACTTGAATTCAGGTTGAATTCAAGGCTATCAATATGGAATATTGATAGGGGGAGTTTGTTTAAACTCCGGGAGTTAAGGTTAACTCTGTCATCAATTGGTTGTCATCATAAAAAAGGAAAAGGTTATTGAATCTCGTATTTTGATAATAAAACCAATTGATAAGTGTTTATGTTTTAATATGTATTTTGAGTGACGCAAGATGCTTCGATCAGGATGAGACAATTAAAGCAAGAAGAATCATGTTGGGCCAGAGGAAAACATGTCAGAAGATTGGACGTCGGGCCGGAGGATCGGTCGACGTATCGACAGAAGGTTTCAGGCCAAGAAGAGCGGATATTGCGCCAAGGATATCGGAGTTGCAAACTCAACTGGCCGATTGGGCAATAGGCCGCAAGAGAGGATGATGCGCTGAAGAATCGGACGATGCGTCGAGGGACCAATGATATGCTGGACAACATGATTAATGCTTAGTATTAATTGTCTAAATCAAAGTGTGTTTTACATGTGCAGGATTAATTGTGATAACAAGGCATGAAGCAAAATGAAGTCCCAAAGTCAAGGACGCGATTTCGTTGGGAGTTCGAGAGTTCATCGGAAGTCTGGACGTTCGTCGGAAGTTCTGTCGGAACCAGCTGAGAAGTCTCGGAGCTTGCTAGAGAAGCTCATCGGAACTCACTAAGAAGATCATTGTGAAGTCCAGGAGCTTACTAGAAGTCTGCTGGAACATTGCCGAGAGATCGACGGAAGTTCGCCAAAAGATCGTTGGAAGCTTGTCGGAAGAAACTAGACTTACGTACTTGTTTAGCTTAGAATATGTCTTAGGAATCGTAGTTAGCACATAATTGTTAGGATCGGAGCAGCACTAAGAGGGGGGGGGGTGAATTAGTGCAGCGAATTAAAACATCGGTTTTAACAAATCTTTCGTACGATAAAAAATCAAACTCGGAAGTGCTTAACTTGAAAGCATATTCGTAAAGTTGTGCAGCAAAGGTAATGAGGAAATAAAGCATGTAAGAAGGTTTGCAGTAATGTAAATAGCAATAATGAAATGCAAACTAGAGATCATGTCGATTTTAAAATGGTTCGGTCAAATGACCTACATCCACTTGCGAGGCCCTCTTCGATGAGGCTCCCACCTTCCACTAGCAAATCTCTTGAAGGGAAAGGGCAAATACCCCTCTTACAACTCTTTACAAGCGGTTCACACTCTTACAAATTTTCAGTAAGAAAGAAGGAGGTGAACACTCTAGCAAATTGAAAACAAGACTTGCTACGACTTTTCTAAGACATTTCTCTCAATCAATTGCTTCTCAAAAAGTTGTTATCTCAGCTGAGATTTGAGGGGTATTTATAGGCCTCAAGAGGATTCAAATTTGGGCTCCAAAATTTAAATTCTCTTTGGTTCCCGATGCTGGCGGTGCCACCGCCTGTCAATGTTTGACACTGACAGTGGACTGGCGGTGCCACCGCCCAGCCAAGCGGTGTCACCGCTTGGCTCTCGGGTGCTGGGCGGTGCAACCGCGCAGTTTGGCGGTGCCACCGCCAGACCCTTCGGTTCATTGGTCAGGTTTTAAATTTAGCCCAAACCAAGTCTAATTTTGGGCCCAGTTGGCCCCTAACCAGGATAAAGGATTATCTCTTAATCCTAATCCTAATTACATGTGAACTACATAACTAAAAACATCCTAAGCAAGTTTTCAACCGCGAACGTCGAGTCTTGTTCCAGTGAGCTTTCCGACGAATTTCTTCCAACGGATTCCCAACAAGCTCCCGATCTTGTGATGACTTTAACGAGTAGCCGAGCCTTCTCGGTGATCTCCGCGAACCTCTGACGATCTCTTCGGCGAACTTCCAAAAATTCCGACAGGTTCCCGATTTCTTCTCGGTTGGTTTCGGCAGCATCTCCGACGATTCTTCGGTCTCTTAAACGTCCATCGAACTTGACTCCGGTATTCTTGCTTTATGTTTTATGATTATCGTAGTTAATCCTATACACTTAACTCAATAATATGGATTAGATCAATTAACCTATCAATTGATTTTATCATCAAAATCCGAGATTCAATAGTAATTGGGTTTGGATTTGGGCCAACCCAATTAGGGGCTAGTTGGGCCCATATAAGGACTGTGTTGAGCCCAATGAGAGGCCCAAATAGTGCCCCAAGAAGTGGCACCGTCGTGGCATAGTCTTCGAGACTGTGTCAGGTAGTGGTACCGCTAGACTGGGTTATTGTACCATCCAGTGCAGTGTTAGTGTCAGACTGACACTGGCGGTGGTATCGCCCAGCGCAGGCGGTGGTACTGCTCGTGTCCGGGAAACCTAGGATGAAATGCTTTTAGGCTCCAAGTTTGAATCAACTTGAAGCCTATAAATGCCCCTCTCATCCCTGGTTAAAAGACACAAGCATAGAGAGTTTAAAAGTGAAGAAACGCTGTTGTAATCTCTTTGGAAATTCCCTCCTCCACTCTAAGATTAGAATTCTATAAGAGAGGAGTGTGAGTGCTTGTAAGGGTTATCTCCTAAACCCGGTAAAAGGAGAAGAGGGGTGTAAGAAGGAGGTCAATCTTCGCCTATTAAAGGAAGATCAATAGTAGATGTCGGTGGCCTCGACGGAGGAGAAATCGGCCGAGTGGATGTAGGTCACAACAACCGAACCACTATAAAATTGGTGTGTTCTCTTGTTTGCATTTACTTCCTGTCATTTACATACTGCAAACTGAATCTTTACTTGCATACTGCATTCACTTCATAAACGTATGCTTTCAAATTTAAGTTTATGAAATCATTTTCAACGTAAACAGATTTTATCATACGAAAGTTTTTGAAGACGTGATTTTACCACTACACTAATTCACCTCCCCAACCCCCCCCCCCCCCCTCTTAGTGTCGACCCCATTCCTAACACATTCAACTCAACACTCTGAGGCTAATTTATATATCGAACTTATCGAGCTCCGATGCAAATTGCCATAATTATTTGAACAAGTACTCATTTGGGTTTCGAAGGAAGGGGCGTTGCCAACATCCTCCGCGTGCCTCCATGTGCGTTCTCTCGGTCACCACTAGCCACCCATCGTGCCCTTTCACATCATTCCATGTGTTTCCCAAATAGCGTGAAAGTGTTCATTCATATTTATGAGCCCATATATATATATATATATATATATATATATATATATATATATATTATAGTATCGTCATAGAAGAATGAATGATGATCGAAAGATATTAAATGATAACTTACAATGACAAGTGACATATGATAGATCTAGCTCATAACGTATGTCACCATGTCGCCCACTATGATGTTGCCTGCCATTGTGAATGACACCCGTTTCGATCCCAACGAGTACCACTATACCTTGTAGGTCACCTCTCTCACGAAACATGACATCACGAAGATGGAGAATGGGTGACAGGAGCAATTAAGATAGTCTATATAGCCCTTTTGCACCCGTTTTCTCTCTCCGACCAGCTTGTCGAGGATGAGGACGAGAGAAAGCTAGACCACTACGTCGTAGATGTGGCGAGTGGGGGTGCAGGGGAGGACGAAATGGGAGACAATGGGGATGAAGATGCCTATGAGAAGAAAGAGAGACCAAAAGAGTATAGCATGCCTAAAGTCAGACTGATCAACACACATCCACCTGAGATAGGATCAGAAGCTCCTAAGCTCATCGTTAGCATGGGAGAGGTTATGAGTTTATAACGCCCTGCTAGATAACAGTTGTTGTTGGTGGTCGCTTCCACAACGACGTCTCCTCTCGTCATTGATGGAGATTTTAATTTTTTTTAACTTAAATTATACGCGTCATTATATTAATGATTTATTATGAGTCAACATCCCACGTAAACAATCTTAGACATATGTTAACTCAAACTTGACGGAAATGGTTTATATGCTACGTTTTTTAAAATATAAGAATTATTTTAGGCATGAGTAAACCATAAAGACTTTAGTGGTGCATGATTAAAACCATAGGAACAAAAATGAATCTTAATTTTTTTTTAAATTTAAATTATATTATTATTATTTAATAATTTATTATAAGTTAACTAAGTGTTTCTAAAATAATTTTAACACTTATGATATAAAATAATTTATTGTAAGTTGACTAAAATGACTGTGTTAAAATCGGCCTAACCCTTTTATCTAAAACAAGTAATCCCCTTACGCACCTCGGTGTCATGAAACCTAACGCGAGTTTCGATACGATCCTATCAAGTACTGGGATGCTCTTGGCGTGTGCCTTGATCCCCGGCACGCAGTGCTGCCAATCTTTCACAAGATTCGACGTGAGCGAGTCTATTTCGCCAGGGCACGTGGGTCCGCCAAATTGCATGCACACCCCAAGATGCGCCGTAATCTAATGGCTCAACATCGCCACGCCCACCCACGTGAATAGCCATATTTGTTATACTCCCAATCAACAAGACGGCTTTTGCATTCGCCGTAATCTAATGGCTCAACATCGCCACCGTCGAGTAACCGCGTACCCCATCAAACCTGCGCACATTAATATTGTAGCAAGTCTCACATCATGCCACACAATTAGCCTACCAAAACCCACGGTTTTGTTGACCTGATTGATAACTATGTCCTGGCTATGTATTATATAAATCTCTTTTCAGCTTCTCGTCGTCCAAGTCCCACTAGTTTATGTATAATCCTGCCTTCAACCTTTGTCACCACCAGCATGGCCATTCCACTAGCCTACCAGACAAATCTCCCGGCGGCGCCAGAATGGCTCAACAACGGCGATAACGGGTGGCAGCTCGCGGCGGCGACGCTGGTGGGGCTGCAGAGCATGCCGGGGCTGGTGGTGCTCTACGGGAGCATTGTCAAGAAAAAGTGGGCTGTAAATTCAGCCTTCATGGCCCTAGACGCCTTCGCCGCCACCCTCATCATCTGGGAGCTCGTCGGCTTCCGCATGGCCTTCGGCGAGCGACT
The DNA here is from genome assembly GCF_036884655.1 of Musa acuminata AAA Group. Taxonomy (NCBI): domain Eukaryota; kingdom Viridiplantae; phylum Streptophyta; class Magnoliopsida; order Zingiberales; family Musaceae; genus Musa; species Musa acuminata. The sequence continues at coordinate 20,705,600 of NC_088331.1, forward strand.
CCTCCCTTTCTGGGGCAAGGCCGGCCCCGCCTTCGGCCAGGACTACCTCCTCCACCGCGCCAAACTGGCGGCGACTACCCACTTCTTCCGCAATGGCACGATGGAGAACGAGATGATCGAGCCGTTCTACAGCATGGCCTCCCTCGTCTACTTCGAGTTCATGTTCGCGGCGATCACGCTCATCTTCCTCGCCGGCTCGGTTCTCGGTCGCATGAACATCAAGGCTTGGATGGCCTTCGTGCCCCTGTGGCTGCTCTTCTCCCACACCGTCGGTGCTTTCACGCTCTGGGGAGGAGGATTCCTCTACCACTGGGGAGTCATCGACTACTCCGGCGGCTACGTCATCCATCTTTCTTCTGGGGTCGCCGGATTCACGGCTGCCTACCGGGTAATACATTATTTACGTATAACTCATTCAATAACAGCTATATTTATATATAATTAAAAAATTACAAAAAATGAAGCACCTACAGTTTGAACAACAACGAGTTTTCCTATAGAGCTGTAGATAGTTGCTTTGTGCCAAGCCAGAGGATTGGTTGATGTGTCAGCATAAGGCTTTGTGCCATGAGTTCGGGCATTGGGCTTAGAAGAGCGGACATTGTGCCAAGAAGATTGGAGTTGCAAAGGTCAATATGTCGATTGGGCAAGAGGTCACAAAAGAGGATGATGCACCGAATGATTGGACGAAACGCCGATGAACCAATAACATGCCGGATAACATATGACTAATACTTTATAATAATTGTCTAGATCAAAGTAGTTTTAAGTTGTAATTGGGTTGGAATTAGGCCAACTCAATTGGGGAGCCATTGGGCCTGGATCAGGACTAAATTGGGTTTATTGTTTGGCCCATTCAGTGTTAGTGCTGTAGATGATAGTACCGCCCAGCACAAGCGATGGTACTGCTAGGACCCAGGAAACCTAGGATGAAACCTTTTTTGACTTCATTTTTTAAGCCATTTGGGGTCTATAAATACCCTAAATATTTCTGCTTGGCCCAACATGAAATTGAGTTAAAAAAGGGGGAAAGAATCTTTGTGAAAAAAAGTTGTAAATCTCTCTTAGTATAGAGTCACCTCTTCATAGTATTTAGAAGTTATTCTAAAGAGAGAAGTGAGGTCTAAGTGTAAAAGAAAAAAGTGTAAAGGTTCTCTCATGAACCTGTGAAAAGGAAAAAGAGTTGTAAGGGTAGTTGATCTTTGTCTGTTGAAAGAAGATCGATAATGGAAGCCAGTGGCCTCGAGTGAAGAGAAATCAGGAGTGGATGTAGGTCATGACAACCGAACCACTATAAAATTTGTGTATCTCTCTTTCTCTACTTGTTTACTTATTTTCTAACTGCTTTATCTGCTCAATACTACTCTTGCAAATGTTTTAAGTTTAAACATCTTTCTGATACGATTTCATTGAATGAAGTTTTCAATCGATGTGATTTTACGAAAGCACTAATTCACCCTCCCCTCTCAGTGCCGACTTGGTCCTAACGGTTAGTATTAGAGCCAAGTTTTTCTTGATTGGATTAACACCCAAACGAGATAGCTTATTTTGGCTTTCAAGAGGGTCTTTTTATCACCCATCCTCCTATATTCAATGTGACAGACTATACTTATTGAAAAACTCGGATGAGAGTTTTCTTGCTTTTTTTGAACTTTGATTTATGGAATATTGCTGAACTTGGTTTTCAAACCCCCTCTAAACCTATGAATGAATGGATTGACTTTAAGAAAAAAATATTTTCTTTAATGTGAAAGCTATGAATTCTTTATTTTGAGCTTTGGATAAAAATAAGTTTAATTGTATTTCGACTTGTGAAACTGCATATGACATTTGGCATACTCTTGAAGTCACACACAAAGGCACAAGTAGGGTTAAAGATTCTAAAGTTAATCTTTTGATACATGATTTTGAATTATTTTGTATGAAACCAAGCAAAACCATTGGAGATATATACACCCGTTTTACGGATGCCGTCAATAGTTTAAAAGCACTTAGTAAAAGTTTTTTGAATCTTAAACTTGTTAATAAAATTTTACGTTCTCTTCGTAAAAGCTGAGATCCAAAAGTAACTACCATTCAAGAAGCAAAGAACATAAATAATTTTTTGCTTGAAGGATTTATCGGGTCTTTAATAACCTATGAAATGAGTTGTATGGCACAAGACGAACGTGAGAACAATCTTCCAAAGAACATGAATGATTTGATAGTTAGAACAAAAGAAAACCACTTGAGCAAAAGCTTAAGTGGTGACATAGAACTTTTGACAAAAAAATTTAAAATGTTCATAAAACAAGAATTAAAAAATAAAAATGAACTAAAAAGGGATACAACCACTTGCTATGAATGCAAAAAGCCGGAGCACTCTAAAGATGAGGGTACAAAATTGAAGAAGAAGTTACCTAAGAAGAAGACACTCAAGGTGACTTGGGATGCCTTGGTGGCTTTTGACAACTACGCCTTGGTAACTTTCGACAACGAGATAAGTGACTTAACCAAAACCCCTTTATTTTACTATAAAATTACTTGATGCATTTCATGAGTTATTTTTAAATTAGTATATAAAATATAAAAAAAAACCCGGAGGGGATCATGCTTCTCTTTCTAGTGATTTAAAAAAAAATGATTATGACAATTGCATATTTTATGATAAAGGAATAAAATGTTAGATTTAAATCCAATACTTATACATCTAATAAGATTAAACCTGTGTATGTTTTAAGTAGCAATAATGTATATCTTTATGATTTTCGTATTGCTTTTTTATTTTAAATAATGATGCATGGCTTTTGTATGGAAGACTAGAGCATGAAATTAATCATAAAATTTGGAACTAAAAGAACTTTAGCTACTTTTAATCTTATATGAATCAATCTACGTTACTTTCAATAAATTTCTCGAATGAAAAAAAAAAATGATTTTCATGATGATTTTGGATTTGACAATTTGTTTTCTCATTTATCCAAACACTTGATTTATTTAACATGAGATGTATTTTATATGAATCACTTCATACTTCATTCTTATATGATTTTATGTTCGGAGAGAAGACTTATCTAAACAAATCTCAATTCTTGACATTAATGATTTGAGATTTATTTTATGTGAATCAAGATCTCTTATTGAATCTCCTATGATTCTATTCACTATTTACTAAAGAGAATATCGTTTTCAGAATTCATGACTTAATATTTTTCTTACTATTTGATCTCATAATATTTTTTTTGATTATTTAAGAGTATATTTATTAAAATAAATCATGTCTTTTAGTATTTATATGATCTTTGATATTATCTTTCGTGACATGATTCTCACTGTGAATAATTCATTTATATTTATGGTTGTAAACTTTATGTTATGAGTAGAGCATTGATATAAAGGGAAATGAATTAGATAATTATATGATTCCTCACTTCTTCTTTCTTATTTACAATGACAAAGGGAAGAAAGAAAATCTCTAGTATCTCAAGAGATTGATAAATCTATTTATATCATTTTGAATCTCTTGAAAGTAATTTTGATGATTTAATGATTTAAATTTAAATGAGTTATTAATCTAATCATGATCTTATTTTCTCGGAAGTATAACTTGAGATTTTCTTTATATGAATCAAGATCGTTTACTATTATTCTTCTTTTCGCTATTTGATTTATCCAAATGAATCATAATTTTTCTCTTGATTTTTTTCGATATTTGATTTACAACTTGAAAGTTATTTTAGTACTCTAGTGTATATCTCATCACTAAATTAATTTTTTTTGATATTCTTCATATGATGATTTGATTATTGTATTTTTTCCTTCTTTTTGACAATAACAAAGGGGGAGAAAATATTCCTAGCTTGCATATTTCAAAGAAAAGAAAACTTACTAGTTTGCATGTTCTAAAATGATGTGAAATTTGCTAGCTTGCATGTTGTAAAATAATGTAAAATTTGCTAGCTTGCACATTTCAAAGAGAAGAAAACTTGCTAGCTTGTATGTTCTAAATGTTAGGATCAAGAGCGGCACTAAGAGGGGGGGGGGGGGGGGTGGTGAATTAGTGCAGTGAAAGATTCTTCGATTTTGTAGAAAGTTCATCTCAATTCAAATCATTTTGAAAAGATATTGAACTTAAAACTTTCGTAAGAATGTAAGGAGAAGCTCAAGGAGATCTGTAGTAAAGTAAATTGCATAAAATGAAAAGCAAACTAGAATTTAGAGTGGTTCGGTCAATGAGACCTACGTCCACTTCAGATTCCTCCTCCGTTGAGGTCACTGGTGTCCACTAAAGGCCTTCCTTCAATAGGCAAAGACCAACCATCTTTTACGGTGCTTTCTCTTTTTGTCGGGTTTAGGAGACAACCCTTACAAGTTTCACTCCTCTTTCTTGGATAGTTATAAGGCTAAGAGAAGTAGGAGGAGAACTCTTCTCACTTTTACAACACTTTTCACACCCCAAACACTTAGAATTTTTCACACATATGATAGCACTTTGTTGCCCTTTCATATAGAAAAGGGTGGGATATTTATAAGCCCCAATGGCTTCAAAATTTGGAGCCAAAAAATTTAAATCCTTGGATTTCGGGATGCTGGCGGTACCACCGCATGATAGAGCTCGGAGATCGAGCTCTGGTGGTACCACTGCTCAGACCACCTGGGAGACTAGGTCTCCCAGGCGGTGCCATTGCTGACCATGTTTTTAAGGGCAGAATGGGCTATTCAATCTGGCCCAATTCAGCCCTATTAAGGGCCCAGTTGGCCCCTAGTTAAGTTAGTGGGATTACTTCCAAATCCTAACTTAATTTATAGACTAACTACAATAATTAAAATAATTGACAAAGCATTCTTGTTCTGGTACGTCAATTGATCTTCCGGAAAGCTTTCGGCGATCTTTTGATGAACTCTCGACAATGTTCCGGCGGACTCCCGGCAAGCTCCCGGACGTTACGATGATCTTCTTGGTGAGTTCCGATAAGCTTCTTTAGCAAGCTCTTAGACTTCTGATTGGTTTCGGCAGAACTTCCGACGAACGTCTGGACTTCCGACAAACTCTTGAACTTCCAACGAGATCTCGATCTTGACTCCGGCACAATACCATCTTTATGTCTTATTACTATCGTAGTTAATCCTGCACACTTTTCTCAACATATAGATTAGTTAAAATAATTTATAATTGATTTCATCATCAAAATCCGAGATTCAACACTAAAATGATATGAAATTTGCTAGCTTGTATGTTGTAAAATGATGTAAAATTTGCTAAAATTGCTAGCTTGTTCATCTAAAAAAAGAAGCAAAGTTTGCTGGCTTGCACATTTCAAGAAGATACAAAAACATACTATCTTGCAAATCTTGAAAGGTACAAAAATTTGCTAACTTTCATATGCAAAAAACTTATTATCTTGCATATTTAAAACTTGTTATCTTACTAGCTTGTATATCTAAAAACTTGCTAGTTGCACTTCTCCTTTCTGTTGATGACAAAAGGGGAGAAGATATAATGATAATCATGCATATTACGCCTAAAATGATGATTTGAAATTATGTATGATGATTTAGAACCATGCATGTACTGATGATTTTAAAAATATATATGATGAATTGGTATTATACATGCAATACTCATGATTTCGAATGATGTATGCAATGATGGGTGTAATGACTTACTGCACATAATTATTTTGATATGACATGTTGAGGTTCTATCAATATGACATATTTATAGGGGGAGTTTAGTTAAACTCTATCATCAATTGGTTGTCATCATTAAAAAGGAGGAGATTGTTGAATCTTGAATTTTGACGATGAAATCAATTGATAGATTTTATGATATAATCTACGTTTTGAGTGATACAGGACTAGCTTCGATCATGAAGAGACAATTAAAGTAGGAAGAATCAATGTTGGTCCGGAGTGGACATGTTAGGATAAAGAACAACACTAAGGAGGGGGGGGGGGGGGGGGTGTTTGAATTAGTGCAGCGGATAAAAATGTCATCGGTTCAAAAATCTTCGTTTCGATTAAACTCATTTCAGAAAGATATTAAACTTGAAAGTGTTCGTAAGAGTGTAATGAGAAAGTAAAGCACGTAAGAAAGTTTGTAGTAAGATAAATTGCACAAATAGAAATGCAAACCAGATTTTTATAGTGGTTCCGTCATCGTGACTTACATCCACTCCGTCGATTCCTCTTCCGTCGAGGCCACCGGCATCCACTAACGATCTTCCTTTAATGGGCGAAGATCAAATACCCTTTTACACTTTTTCTCCTTTTCATGGATTTAGGAGACAACCCTTACCACCTCTCTTTTTTAGACCTCACTTCTCCTTTTAGAAGAACTTTCTAAATATTAGGAAGAAGGGACTCTAAATCCTAAGAGAGTTTTTAATTTTTCTTTTCCTCTTTTTTAACTCAATTTCATGCTCAATTCTTGTATTCCATGTAGGAATAGTTGGGATATTTATAAACCTCAAATGACTTCAAAATTGGAGTAAAAAAAGGTTTCATCCTGGGTTTCCCGAGTCCTGGTGGTACCACCACTTGTGCTGGGTGGTACCATCGCCTACAGCACCAACATTGGATGGTACCATCGTCTAGACTGACGATACCATTGCCTGACAGTCTCAAAGATTGAGTCTGGGCGGGACCACCGCCTGACATAGTCTTGGAGACTATGCTACGATGGTGCCACCTGTTGGGTTACTATTTGAGCCTTTCACTTGGCCCAACATAGCTCAAACTTGGGCCTAGTTGACCACTAATTGTGTTGACCTAATTATATTCTAAACCAACTTAATTAGACTCTAAACTAACTCGATCTAGATATAATCAATTACAAGTGAATCCTATGTTGTCCGGCATGTCATTGGTTCTTTCGGCGCTTCGTCCAATCTTTCGACGCATCGTCCTCTCCTTCGATGTATTACCCAATCAGCATATTGTCTTCTCGCAACATCTGATCTCCTTGGCATAATGTTCGGTTTTCTTGGCCCGATGCCCGAATTCACGGACTGAAGCCTTCTGTCGACACGTCGACCGATCCTTCGGCCCGACGTCTAATCTTCTGACATGTTTGCTCCGGCCCAACGTCTGATTCCTCTTGCTTAAATCGATTTATCTTTTCTGATCACAGCTAGTCCTGCGTCACTTAAATGCACATTAGATGACAAACACATCAATTGATTTTATCATCAAAATATGAGATTCAACAATCTTCCTCTTTTTGATGATGACAGCTAATTGATGACGAAGTTAACCTTAACTCCCCCTATCAATATACTATATTGATTGAACCTTGAATTCAAGTCAAAGTAAATTTCATCATGAATATCTGCAACACATTATATGCATATCATCAACATAACTTCTCCCCCTTTGTTATCAACAAAAAGGAGAAGTGCATCTAGCCAATTTTTTGAGATATAATTTCAAATCATTGCAACATAATCTCAAGTTTTATCATCATCCAAGCTAGTAATTTTTTTTGTAAAATTTTTTACACCTTTTGATATAGGCAAGATAGCAAGCTTTTTTGCATCTACTTGAAACGTGCAACCTAGCATTTTTGTGTTTCTAGCAATTCTTTCTTCGTATAATTTGTAAGCTAGCAAATTTAGTAAGCTTTACATAATTTTGGAACATGCAAGCAAGCAAATTTTACACATATGAAAATTGATAAAAATTTTTGTATCTTTTGAGATGAGTAAGCTTTTTGTTTCTCTTTATGATGTGCAAACTAGCAACTTTTTCCTTCTTCTTGAAGTATGCAAGCTAGCAAACTTCCATTAAATGTGCAAGATAACATGTTTTTCTCTTTTTTGCTTCCATTAAATATGTCAAAAAATTGGACATCGAGCCGGATGATCAGTCGATATGTCAGCAGAAGGTTTTGTGCCATGAGTTCGGGCATCTGGCCTAAAAGAGCATACATTACACAAAGGAGATCGAAGTTGTGGAGGTCAACATGTCGATTGGGTAAAAGGCCCCAAAAGAGGATGATGCACTGAAGGATTGGACGAAGCGCCAAGGAACCAATGACATGCCGGACAATATGTGATTAATGTTTTGTAATAATTGTCTAGATCGAAATAGTTTTAAGTTGTAATTGAGTTGGAATTAGGTCAACTCAATTAGGGGGCCACTAGGCCTAAATCAGGGCTAAATTGGGCCTGTTGTTTGACTCATTCAGTATCAATGTTGTAAGTAGTAGTAAATACCCCAGATATTTCTGCATGGTGCAGCATGAAATTGAGTTGAAAATGAGAGAAAGAATCCTTGTGAAAAAAAGTTGTAAATCTCTCTTAGTATAGAATCACCTTTTAGAAGTTTTTCTAAAGGGAGAAGTGAGTAAGTATAAAAGAGAGAAGTGTAAAGGTTCTCTCTTGAACCTATGAAAATGAGAAACAGTTGTAAGGGTAGTTGATCTTCGCCCGTTGAAAGAAGATCGGTAGTGGAAACCGATAGCCTCGAGTGAAGAGAAATCGGGAATAGATGTAGGTCACAACGATCGAACCACTATAAAATTGGTGTGCCTCCCTTTCTCTACTTGTTTACTTATTTTCTTACCGCTTTATCTGCTCAATACTACTCTTACAAACATTTTAAATTTAAACGTCTTTCTGATACGATTTCATCAAACAAAGTTTTGAATTGACGTGATTTTACGAAAGCACTAAATCACCGCACCTCTTAGTATCGACTTGGTCCTAACAAAACTAATGCAGTTGCATATCACTATGATTTTCTTCTGAAAAATTTTGTTTGAAAATTTATTTATATATTTTCTAATCAATATTTTGTCGAGGAATGTTGCCGAATAAAGCTTATCACATAAAATGAATGAATAGATCATACAACATACGAATTGTATCAGGGCTATTATTTAAGAGGCCAACAAGCATCTTTATGACACCTTTTTGTCAAAAAGGACAGTTAGAGTACAATAGTAGTTTTGAACATACCATAACCAATTTTATTTTTGCAGTTTTAATTTTTGATAGAGCAAAAGATAATTACTAAAGTTACCTATAACTTTGTTAGAGTAGACACAGTGGTTTGATCGTCAGAGCCCTCGTAGCCTCTTATTATTTATATAAACTCCATCATTTATACAAGAATATTGCACAGATAGCGGATGACAACAATGTCAAAATATTGGAAGAGAATTTAAATAAAAAAATCTTAATCCTAGTAAAATATATAAAAAAAGGAGGTGGTGTTAACCTCACCAAAGAAAAAGATCTGAATAGCGACCACAAGATCGTTTTGATTATATGTTAATAATTTTTTTTAAAAAAGATATTAAAACCATTTACTTCGATATTTGTTTGGCTTTAAGTTGAATACAACATCTTTAATATTAAAGTCGGAAACAAGCTTTTAGAGAATTTGGTAAAAAGTTGTAGAAATAATTTTAGAGATAAAAATAGAACCATACAAGATATCAACAATAGCAGGGGTAAGTAGATTCTGAAAGAATAATGTTACCACATCATGCATTAGCTCACTCTAAACAAGCTAGCTTTTCACATTTAGGGCAGATACAATATTATTTTTGTTGCATCAAGTATTCAATGACATATAAAAATTACTTAAAGTAAGTCACAAATATCTAAATTTTCATCTTAAAGCAAATTCCTCTTCCCCCAATAACGATTGTAGCTTAGCCTTGAGATATTGCTGATTGATAGTGAAAGAAAGAAAAAATTGTGGTTGACGAGCTTGTTTGTCAATATCTTTAATTTGGTTTTGATCTCTTTCAGCTTTTGTATAAAGATAAATATAGGAGTGCAAAACCATCCACGTTGGTTTACAAGAAGAGTATCTCAAACTTCTTCAGCTATCTTATAAAAATTAGAATAATTGGTTTAGTAATTAATGAATTTGAAGCTTATGTTGCATTTAGCAGGTTTGCGTATGCAGATAAAGAGCCATCAAACGATTAGAGATGTCTGTGTTGGGCTGACAACTCACCGGATTCAGCCCATAGTGGGCTTGTACATCTCATAGCCCATCTCCTCTCTTAATCTAACCCTAAATCATATTAGGGGGGTGTGGGGGGCTGCGAAAAGAGGAGAAAAAACTACAGTAATGAAGAGAATACTGTAGCCACGTGATTTCAAAGACAAGGAAGAGAACAAGACAGAAAAACAAAAGAAGGAAAGAAAAGAATATAAGAACAATATAGTAAGACTGTTCTCAATCATCCAGTAGTGTTTTCATCTCAGGTTAGATCAAATCTACAGTAAATTCTTACTGCGATTATTTGGGAGAGAATTTAGATATTATACATAGTGACGTGATCCTTATATCTCAATTATTCTCTTGTGATTATTGCTATGGTTTATGGCAAGAGATTGAGATTTGTATATTCATTATTCTGGTAGTGGATTATCTCTAGTTTGTCCCGTAGTTTTTACCCTTCACTTTGAAGGGGTTTTTCATATAAATATTGATGTTCTATTTTATTGTGATTCCATTTAATTTTGCTGTGTGTTATGGCCTGCTAGTATTTGTTCATATACAAAAGTTTATTTCGTTTTATATCCTATCAATTAGTATTAGAGTAGGGTTGTGGTAATTTAATTTTTGTGTTTGAACATGGAGGCCAGTAATGTTTCTCGCATGATTAGTTTGAATGGAAACAATTGGATGATATGAAAACCAAGAATGAAAGATCTCTTGTATTGTAAAGATTTGTATAAACCTTGTAGGGGGATAATGCAAAACTCATAACTATGATAAATGATGAGTGAAAGAGGTTAGATCGAAAAATAGTTGGGTTTATTCGACAGTGGCTTGATGATAGTGTCTTTCACCATGTTTCCACTGAAAGTTCTGCATATTCTCTTTGGAAAAAATTGGAAGATCTCTATGAAAGAAAAACAACTGACAATAAAGCTTTTTTGATCAGAAAACTTGTGAACCTAAAATATAGAGAGGATGCTTCTATTGTTGAGCATTTGAATGAAATGCAGAGTATCACTAACCAGTTATCCTCTATGAAAATATCTCTTAATGATGAGTTGCATGCATTGTTACTTCTCAGTTCATTACTAGAAAGTTGGGAGACATTAATGGTTTCCCTTAGTAACTTTATGCCAGATGGTGTTGTCACCATGAGTCAAGTAATAAGCAGTTTGTTGAATAAGGAGTTGAGAAGAAAGAATTTAGCAACATCTCAGAATGATTCACATATATTTATCTCAGAGTACAGAGGAAGGTCAAAGTCTAGAAGCAGTTCACGCATAGTTAGAAGCATGTCAAGATCAAGAAAAGATATTATTTGCTATAACTGTGCTAAGAAAGGACATTACAAGAATCAATGTAAGCAACCTAAGAAGAACAAGAAAAAAGAAAAAGAAGTGGAGTCTATAAAGTCAAAGAATAATACTACAATTAGTGTAGGGTGGTGATTATTTGATTTTGTCTCCTTCTAATGATATTTTTTCTTGTGTGTGTCAGGATCTTGAGTGAGTGATTAACATAGGTGCTTCCTATTATGCTACACTATGAAGGGAGTTTTTTACTATATACAGGTCTGGAAATTTTGGTATTGTCAAGATAGGCAACTATGGCACGACATACATCATTGGCATGAGTGATATCCATTTAAAAACCAACCTTAGCTGTAAGTTGGTGCTTAAGGATGTGAGGTATGTGATTGACATGAGGTTGAATTTAATTTCAGTTGGAAGACTAAATGATGAAGACTATGATAGCAGATTTTACAGAGGGTAATAGAAGCTTAGTAAGGGTTCTCTTATTGTGACGAGTGGAAAGAAATGTCACACTTTATACAGGTTGTAGGCTAAAACTTATGATGAGTAGTTAAATGCTACAGAGAAATACTTTAGTATGGAGTTGTGGCATAGGCGATTGGGATACATGAGCGAGAAGGGGTTGCAAGCTTTTTCCAAGAGAGAGATATTGCCAGACCTCAGAGGTGCACATTTGAACTCTTGTATTGATTGTTTGGCTGGTAAACAACATAGAGTTTTATTTGTTAGTCTTGTTTTATCTAGAAAAATGCATGCCTTAGACCATGTTTATACAGATATATGTGGTCCTTTGAGGACAAAAACTCCTAGTGGATCTATTATTGTTTTTGGTATCAATGGTGCATTTTATTTTATCACTTTTATAAATGATTTTTTCATAAAAGTTTGGGCCTATGATATGAAGACTAAAGATCAGGTTATTAATATCTTCAAAGAATTTCATGCTAGAGTTGAAAGGGAGACAGAAAGACAATTGAAATGCATAAGATCAGATAATGTTGGTGAGTATATAAGATTGTTTAATGATTATTGCATATCATATGGCATCCAACATGAGATGACAGTTCCTGGTACACCTCAGTATAATGCTATTGCAAAGAGGAGGAACCACACTATCATGGAAAAGATTAGATGTATGCTTTCACAGGCCAAGCTACCCAAAAAGTTTTGGGATGAGGCATTGAGGACTGCAATTGATGTGATCAACTTGTTACCATGTACTACCCTAGATGGTGATGTTGTAGAGTGTGTATGGTCAGGGAAATATGTTTCCTACAAGCATTTGACGGTCTTTGGTTGTCATGCATTTGCACATGTTCTAGATAATGAGAGGTCCAAGTTAGATGGTAAGACTAAAGAATGTATTTTTCTTGGCTACTCGTATGATCAGTTTGATTACAGGCGTTGGGATTAAGAAAAGCAGAAGGTGTTCAAAGGTAGAAATGTGGTCTTCTTTGAGGATCAAACCTTTGAAGATTTGAAGAAGAAAACACAAGCCAATACTTCTATAAAAGGATTAGCATATTGTGACCCAGTTACTCCTCCAATATATCAATGTGATGAGGGAGATGTGCAGGAAGATAGTGTAGAACCTAATGTTGATCTACATGTAGGAAATGTTGAGCAAGAAGAAGTTAGAAAGTAACTTCCCGTAGAACCTCAGTTGAAAAGATCTTCTAGACAACGTCAACCTTCTAGAAGATACTCTACAGATGAGTATGTGATGCTTACTGATGCAGGTGAACCAAAGAATTATTAGAAAATAGTTGAAAGTGAGCAGAAAAAGAAATTGTTAGTTGCTATGTAGGAAGAGATGGATGCTCTTCAGAAGAACCACATTTATAATCTGGTGTTACTACCAAATGGAATGAAGACTTTAAAGAACAAGTGAGTTTTTAGTTTGAAGACTTAAGAATATTGTTCTCAATCAAAGTATAAAGCTAAATTGGTTGTGAAAGGTTTTAGTCAAAAGAAAGGTATTGACTTTGAATATATTTTTTCTCTTATAATTAAAATTTCTTCTATTTATATTGCTCTTGGTATTGCTGTTAACTAGGACTTGGAGGTTGAGTAGTTAGATATGAAGACAATTTTCCTTCATGGTGATTTGGAGGGGAAAATTTATATGGAGCAACCAAAAGACTTAAAAGCTAAAGGTAAAGAGAACTTTGTCTACAAGCTGAAGTAGAGCTTGTCTGGGCTAAAGTAAGCTCAAAGATAGTGGTATAGAAAGTTTGATTCAATTATGACAGAAAATTGATACAAAAGAATGGCTTTAGATCATTGTGTGTACATCAAATGGTTTGGTGAAATTTTTTTTATTCTCTTACTTTATGTTGATGACATGGTTATTCTTGGGAAAGATATGTTTACAATTGACATGTTGAAGAAGATATTGAGTGAGTTTTTTGTAATGAAGACATGGGGCCAACAAAGCAAATACTGGGCATGCAGATTTCCCGTGACAGAAAAACCAAAAAGATTTAGTTGTCATAGGAGAAATACATCGACAAGGTATTGGAAAGGTTCAGTATGAGCAATGCAAAGCTAATTGGTTCTCCTCTTGTAGGTCACTTCAAGTTGTGCTGAGAACAAAGTCCATCAAGTGATAAGGAGAAGGAGAAAATGCGAAAGGTTCCTTATGCTTCAGTAGTTGGAAGTTTAATGTATGCGATGGTATGTAGAAGGCCGGACAACGCATATGCAGTTGGTGTTACTAGCATATTTCTTACAAATCCAAGCAAAGAGCACTGGGCAGTAGTGAAGTAGATTTTTAGATATCTCAAAGCAAGCTATAAGGTTTGTTTAAGCTTTGGATGTGGACCACCTATGTTGACAGGTTACACAGATGCAGATATGGCAAGAGATAGATATGAGGACGTCCACTTCAGGTTATGTGCTTACTTTTGTAGGGGAGTTACGTCATGGCAATCTAGATTACGAAAGTGTATTGCTCTCTCCACCATAGAGGCAGAATATATTGCTGCTATAGAGGTATATGAAGAAATGTTATGGATGAAAGAATTCTTACAAGAATTAGGGTTGAAATAGAAAAACTATGTAGTGAATTGTGACAGCCAGAGTGTCATCCATTTGTGTAAGAACCCAACTTTTCATTCCAAGTCAAAGCATATAGATGTCAGATACCACTAGATTCGAAATATACATGAAGAGAAGCAGTTACAGCTTCAAAAAATTTACACAGATGATAACGGAGCAAACATATTGACAAATACTTTACCAAAAAAAAGACAGGAGATATGCCGATAGCTAGTCGACATGACTTCACATTGAAGAGTCATGAGACAGCCTCCCTTATAGGCTGAAGGAGGAGGTTGTTGGGCTGATAGCCCACTAGATTCAGCCTATAGTGGGCTTGTACAACCCACAGCCCATCTCCTCTCTTAACCTAATCCTAAATCATATTAGGAGAGTATGGGGGCTGCAAAAAGAGGAGAAAAAACTATAGTAATGAGGAGAATACTATAGCCACATGATTCCGAAGATAAGGAGCAGAACAAGATAGAAAAATAAGAGAAAGAAAGGAAAGAAGACAAGGACAACGTAGTGAGACTATTCTTAATCATCCAGTAGTGTTTTCATCTCAAGTTAGATTAAATCTATAGTAGATTTTTCCTGTGATTACTTAAGGGAGAATTTGGATATTGTGAATAGTGACATGATCCTTGGATCCCAGTTATTCTCTTGTGATTATTGCTAGGGTTTAGGGCAAGAGATTGAGATTTATATATTTATTATTCTCATAGTGGATTATCTCTAGTTTGCCTTATGGTTTTTACCCTTCACTTTGGAGAGATTTTCCACGTAAATCTTAGTATTCTATTTGATTGTAATTCCATTTAATTCCGCTGCATGTTATGACCTACTAGTATTTGTTCATATATAAAAGTTTATTTCGCTTTATATCCTATCAACTAGTATCAGAGCAGGATTGTGGTGATTTAACTTTTGTGTTTGAACATGGAGGCCAGTAATATTTTTCGCATGATTAGTTGGAATGAAAACAATTGGATGATATAGAAACTAAGAATAAAAGATCTCTTGTATTGCAAAGATTTATATGGACCTTTGCAGGGGGATAATACAAAACCCACAACTATGATAGATGATGAGTGGAAGAGGTTAGATTGAAAAACAGTTGGGTTTATTCGATAGTGGATTGATGATAGTGTCTTTCACCATGTTTGTACTAAAAGTTCTGTATATTTTCTTTTGAGAAAGTTGGAAGGCCTCTATGAAAGAAAAACAACTGGCAACAAAGTTTTTTTTATTAGAAAACTTGTGAACCTAAAATATAGAGAGGGTGCTTCTATTGTTAAGCATTTGAATGAAATGCAGAGTATATCACTAACTAGTTATCCTCTATTAAAACATCTCTTGATTATGAGTTGCAGGCATTGTTACTAAAAAGTAGTTTGTTGAATGAGGAGTTGAGAAGAAAGAATTCAGCAACATCTCAGAATGATTCACATGCACTTATCTCAGAGAACAGAGGAAGGTCAAAGTTTAGAAGCAGTTTACGCATCGGTAGAAGCAAGTCAAGATCAAGAAAAGATATTATTTGCTATAACTGTGGTGAGAAAGGATATTATAAGAATCAATATAAATAACATAAGAAGAACAAGAAAAAGGAAAAAGAAGTGGAGTCTACAAAGTCAAAGGATAATACTACAACTACAGTGCAGGGTGGTGATTATTTGATTTTGTCTCCTTCTGATGATATTTTTTTCTTGTGTGTGTAAGGATCTTGAGTGGATGATTGATATAGGCGCTTCTTATCATGCTACACTACGGAGAGAGTTTTTTTCTACATATAGGTGTTGAATCTCGGATTTTGATGATGAAACCAATTAATAATTATTTATATTTTAATTTACGTTTTGAGTGATGCAGGATGCTTCGATCAGGATGAGATAATTAAAGCAGGAAGAATCATGTTGTGCCGGGGGAAAACATATTAGAAGATTGGATGTCGGGCTGGAGGATCAATCGACATATCGACAGAAGGCTTCGAGCCGTGGATTTGGGCATCGGGTCAAGAAGAGCGGATATTACGCTAAGGATATCGGAGTTATAGAGTCAACTGGTCAATTGGGCAATAGGCTGCAAGAGAGGACAATGCGCCTAAGAATCGGACGAAGCGTCGAGGGACAAATGACATGTCGGATAACTTGATTAATGCTTAGTATTAATTGTCTAGATCGAAATGTGTTTTACATGTGCAGGATTAACTACGATAGCAAGGCATGTAGCAAAATGAAGTCCCGGAGTCAAGGACGCGATTTCGTTGGGAGTTCGAGAGTTCTTCGGAAGTCCGGACGTTCGTAGGAAGTTCTGGCAAAACCAACCGAGAAGTCTCGGAGCTTACCAGAGAAGCTCATTGAAACTCGCCAAGAAGATCATCGTGAAGTTCATGAGCTTGCCGGGAGTCCACCGGAACATTGTCGAGAGATCGTTGAAAGTTCGCTAGAAGCTCAGTAGAAGAATATACTTACGGACTTGTTTAGCTCAAATTATGTCTTAGATTTCGTAGTTAGTACGTAATTAGATTTGGATTTGGGCTAACCCAATTAGGGGCCAGCTAGGCCCATGTAAGGATTGTGTTGGGCCTAATAAGAGGCCCAAATAGTGCCCCAAGAAGTCTCACCATCGTGGTACAATCTTCGAGACTATGTCAGGCGGTGGTACTGCCAGTCTGAGCGGTGGTACCACTAGTCTGGGCGATGGTACCTCCCAGCATTGCCCCCAGGCGGTGGTACCGCCCATGCCCGGAGAACCCGGGATTGGAAAGTTTTAGGCTCCAAGTTTGAATCGACTTGAAGTCTATAAATACCCCTCATCCTTAGTTAAAACACATAAGCATAGAGAGTTCAAAAGCAAAGAAACACTACTGCAATCTCTTTAGAAATTCCCTCCTCCAAGTCTAAGTGTTAGAATTATGTTTAAGAGAAGAGAGTGAGTGCTTGTAAAGGTTATCTCCTAAACTCGGTAAAAGGAGAAGAGGAGTGTAAAAGGTGATTGGCCTTTGTCTATTGAAGGAAGGCCTCTTGTGGAAGCCGATGACCTCGTTGGCGGAGGAAGTCAAAAGTGAATATAGGTCACGTTGACCGAACCACTCTAAAACTGCCGTGTTCTCTGGTTTGCATTTTATTCTTGCTATTACCTTATTGCAAACCTCTTTAAGTTCTTACTGCCTTCAATTCATTTATGAACGTGTTTCAAGTTAAGATATTTCTGAGATCGGTTTTTAACATAAATGGTTTTATCGAAACGAGACTATTGAAGATGTAATTTTTACCGCTGCACTAATTCACCCCCCCTCTTAGTGCTGACTCTTGATCCTAACAATTAGTATTAGAGCCTCGTTATTTCTTATTTGGTTTAACACCCAAAGAGAAATGACTCTTTTCGATTTTCAAGAGGGTCACTCTCTCATTCGTCCTCCCTTTTTTCAATGGGACAGACTACACTTATTGAAAAACTCGAATGAGAGTTTTCTTGCTTTCTTTGAATCTCGATTTATGACACATAGTCGAATTTGATTTTCGAATGTCTTCTCTTCTAATGAACCATTGGAATGATTTGGAGAAGAAGACATTTTCCTTAAATGCTAGAGCTATGAACGCTCTATTTTGTGCCTTAGACAAAAACGAGTTTAATGAGGTTTCTACTTGTGAAACGGCTTTCGAGATTTGGCACACATTAGAAGTCACACACGAAGGCACAAGTAGAATAAAAGATTCGAAGATTAATCTTTTAATGCATGATTTTGAACTTTTTCATATGAAACCAAAAGAAACTATTGGAGACATGTACACCCATTCACAGATGTTGTCAATGGTTTAAAAGTGCTTGGTAGAAGTTTTTCAGATTTTGAACTTATAAACAAAATTTTACATTCTCTTAATAAGAATTGGGATTCAAAAGTAAGGGCAATACAAGAAACAAAATATTTAAATATTTTTCCACTTGAAGAACTTATCAATTCATTGATGACATATAAAATGGTGCACAATGCACAAGATGAACATAATGAACAAAACTACCTTCCAAAGAACAAGAAAGATTTGGGACATAGAACAATTGAAGACCACTCGAGCATAAGCTCAAGTGATGGTGAACTTGAACTCACTAAGAAATTTAAAAAATTAATAAAATAAAAATTAAAGAACAAAAAGAATGCAACTACTTGGTTTGAACGCAAGAAGAAGAACACAAATGAAATAAATCGAGCTCCTCCGAAGATGAGGAGAAAATCAACAAAGGCGAGATGGCAAACTACGCCTTAACAGCTTTCGACAATGAGATAATCAAAATCTCCCTAATTTATTTTGAAATTACATGATGCTTTTCATGATTCATTTTTTAAAAATTTAGTTTAGAATTAATTTTCTTAAAAATTACATGTTTAATAATGAAAATAAAAAAATTAGGAATCATGCTTATCATTTTAGTAATTTTGAAAATAATCATGAAAATTACATGTTTATGATAAACAAAACAATTTTGATTGAAAATATAAAATCATGATGTTTTAATGATGTAATAATACAATAAAAGGTTAGATATAAATCTAATGCTTGTACACCTAACAAGATTAGTTTAAGAAGCATTAATGTATATCTTGATGATTTCATGATTTTGATTAAAGATGATTTATGTTTAATGAAATCATGCTGGATGATTTTATACTATGCATGAGACTTTGAAGTTATTCATGATGAAATATTACTTTTTCAGTGTTAAACAAGATGGATGGTTCTCATACAAAAACTTGAGTATATTGATTTAAAATTATGCTTAATGAGTTTCTATTTCGAAATTATGCACGATGATTTTTGTCTTATTGATCTTTGTTGCAATGAAAGTTCTTTTTCAATTTTTAAACAATTGATGCATGTTGTTATGTGATATAAATAAAAAAGGACATGCTTGAATGAAATAGATCACATAAATTGAAACAACTAAAAAGATGAAAGGTTTCTCCTTCAAAAATTTATTTTTCTTACTTTATCGATTTTTTTCCAAAAAAAAGGAGATTAATGAAAACATGTATATTATGCTTTTATGAATCTCTTGAAAATGATTTTGATTTGACGATTTGAATTTGAATGAGTTTTTATTCAAATCATGATCTTGATCTCTTGGACTTATTTAAGATTTTTTTTTAAAGATCTCTTCTTGTAATTTAAGAGGTCTTATCTTTTATGATATGATGTCTTTCTATTTATGGCTTGTATGACTTGAAATGTTTTAGAATGATGCATCCAACACTATTATTTTTCCCTTAGATAAAAATATATGCAACACTATGATTTTTTAAAATAATGTGAAAATCAATAATTATCATTTTCTGAAATAAT
Source organism: Musa acuminata AAA Group (assembly GCF_036884655.1). NCBI lineage: Eukaryota > Viridiplantae > Streptophyta > Magnoliopsida > Zingiberales > Musaceae > Musa > Musa acuminata. The sequence continues at coordinate 20,725,242 of NC_088331.1, forward strand.
ACTCTAGAATGATGATTTGGAATCATGCATGTAATGATGATTTTATATTTTATATACATGATGATTTGGTATTATGTATGTAATACTTTAACTTATGATAATGATGATGAAATATTTGTGATAAAATAATTATTTATCTTTGTCATCTATGCTATTTATCTTTAACTTGTATGACTTGAATTTTCATCTATGCTATTTATCTTTGTCATAATTTAAAAATTGATGTAAAGGGTCTTCCCTTCTTTTTGACAATGACAAAGGGGGAGCAAAATATGCTAGAAAGCAAATTTGCTAGCTAATACAATTCAAGAAGAAAGCAAAAATTCAAGAAGATGCAAAAATATGCTATCTTGCACATCGCAAAGAAAAGCAAATATGCCAACTTGCATATCTTTAAATTTGCTAGTTTGTATGTTGTAAAACTTACATATTTCACAAAGTAAATGTTGCTTTCTTAAACATCTCTAATTTGCTAGCTAGCATGATGTAGAATTTGCAATCATGAACATTATAAAGAAATGCTATCTTGCATATCTCAAAGAAAAGTAAATATGTCAATTTGCACATCTTTAAATTTGCTAGTTTGTATGTTGTAAAACTTGCATATCTAAAACTTGATAGCTTGAATGTTCTAAGTATGATGTAACACTTATTAAATTTTCTAGCTTTAAATTACATAATGATAAAATTTGATATTATGTTTTTCATGCAATGAGTTAAACTTATATTTCCAAACACATGAATAGTTGAACTTCTCCTTTTTATTGATGACAAAGGGAGAGAAGTATGTTGATATCATGCATGATTTTATCATGACATGTTTGCTTGAATTTTTAAATCCAAGAGTTATATGCCATATTGATAGGGGGAGTTTGTTTAAACTCCGGGAGTTAAGATTAACTCCATCATCGATTAGTTGTCATCATAAAAAAGGGGGAGATTGTTGAATCTCAAAATTTGATGATAAAACCAATTGATAATTATTTATGTTTTAATCTGCGTTTTGAGTGACGCAGGATGCATCGATCAGGATGAGACAATTAAAGCAAGAATAATCATATTATGCTGGGGGAAAACATGTCAGAAGATTGGACGTTAGGCCGGAGGATCAGTCGATGTATCGACAGAAGGCTTCAACCCGTGGATTCGGGCATCGGGCCAAGAAGAGTGGATATTGCGCAAAGGATATCGGAGTTGCGAAGTCAACTGGCCGATTGAGCAATAGGTCACAAGAGAGGACGAAGCGTCGAAGAATCAGACGAAGCGTCGAGGGACCAATGACATGTCGGACAACTTGATTAATGCTTAGTATTAATTATCTAGATTGAAGTGTGTTTTACATGTGCAGGATTAACTACGATAGCAAGGTATGTAGCAAAATTAAGTCCCAGAGTCAAGGACGCAATTTTGTTAGGAGTTTGAGAGTTCGTCGGAAGTTCTGACATTCGTCGGAAGTTCTGGCGAAACCAGCCGAGAAGTCTCGGAGCTTATCAGAGAAGCTCATCGGAACTCAATAAGAAGATCATCACAAAGTCCAGGACTTACCAGGAGTCCACCGGAACATTACTGAGAGATCGTCGGAAGTTCGCTGGAAGATCGCCGGAAGAATAGACTTACGGACTTGTTTAGCTCAGATTATGTCTTAGATTTCATAGTTAGCATGTAATTAGATTTAGGCTAATCCAATTAGGGGCCAGCTAGGCCCATGTAATGACTATGTTGGGCCCAATAAGAGACCCAAACAGTGCCCCAAGAAGTCTCATCGTCATGGCATAGTCTTCGAGATTGTGTCAGACGGTGGTACCGTTAGTCTGGGCAGTTGTACCACCCCTGGCAAGGTGTTAGGCGGTGCTACCACTAGTCTAGGTGATGGTACCGCCCAGCACTGCCCCCCAGGTGATGGTACCACCAGACCTGGGTGGTGGTACCGCCCAAGGAAGTGTTAGTGTCAGACTAACACTGGGTCGTGGTACCGCCCAACGCAGGCGGTGGTACCGCTCGTGCCCGGAGAACTCGAGATGGAAAAGTTTTAGACTCCAAGTTTAAATCAACTTGAAGCCTATAAATACCTCTCTCATCCCTGGTTAAAACACACAAGCATAGAGTCTAAAAGCAAAGAAATGCTGCTGGAATCTCTTTAGAAATTTCCTCATCTAAGTATAGAAATAGATATAGATATAGAAATCTATGAATTTGTTATGTTTCTTACATATGCATATAATTATTTTGACATAAAATTTTATTTTTGTATTTTGCATATGTTATGTTGTATGGTTATGCTTGCTAAAGAAGATGTAGGACAAGATGTTTACCATTAAATATTTTATATTAATGATTATAAAATATTATATCTATGACATGATAAATACTCACCTAAATAAAACTATAAAAGCTTATACTTGCTGAATAATTACTTGCATATAAGAATATTAGTACCTCGTTCAAGTGATTGGGTTGGAAAGTGAGCATATAGATATATACGATAACCTATAAACATTTGTATATATATAACTTTTAGACATATTGTACAGGCATACGCTTTTTTTCCTACACTCCTATTATCATAAAAGAACTGAAAAGTAACATCCTACTTTATTTACACATATAAGGATGATATAGATGAGCTTACGAGCAAGGTGTTACATTGATAACTGATATATTATTTTTTTTTGGATTAAATCAAAAATAGTGTATCGCATAAAAGGATGGTTCGAATACTTTGAAATCTTTATGAAAGTTTTAAATTGGACCCAAATGGATATCTATTATAGTTTTAATAATTTTAAAGAAATTTTTGATTTTTTGATTTATTTGAATAAATTATGTAATATTCTTTTGATATTTGAACTTCAAAATAAATAGACAATCTATAGTAAAAATTTGGTCAAAAAAAAAGTTAAGTTATGATATCTAATGGACAGTTTTTGGGTTTAAATCAAATTAGTGCATCACTCAGATCCAAATACTCTAAAAGTTTTACCAAAGCATTGCATTGTTCTTAGATGAACATCTATCATATTTTTCTTATTTAAAATTATTTTATTTTTTATTTATTTAGAATCTGAAAAGTTTATGGTTTTCCTATTTTCTCTTTTTTTTTATTTCCATCGGAATATGTTGAATCTATGTAATGTTTTTGATGCTTAAGAATAATCTTTGGTAAAAATTTAGCCTAAAAATGCTGTGAAGTTTTCATGAAACCTTCGAATGACACCTAGATTCACGTTCATAACACTTTTTCTATTTTATGTTTTTTTTTATATTTTTTGTTATTTTCAGCATCTGAATAGTTTGAATTTTTTTTTCTAATCTTTTAAAAAATTTTAATTATAACAAAAATATGATCTCTCCACACAATATTTTTAAATCGATTAGAAAACTATCCTAAAAATTTGGTTCACAAAATTTCCTAAAAATTTTCTAAGCCCTTTATATTTTATTTTTAAAATATATAATTATTATAATTATATTATTATTTACTTTATAGTTAATTTTAAATGTATTAACTATAAATTTTATTTTTATTATTTTATAATTTACTATATTTTATATTTATTTATTATTTTAATAATAAAAATGATATATCAGTAATTTATTTAATATAATTTATTTTTGATATTAGGATGATATATATTTTCTGATTTTTTTTGTATAAATTTAAATTTTTAAGGGTTAAAATTAGTAATTAAACTATTTTTTAAAAAATAAAAATAAAAATAATGATCGGACCTTTCAATTTTATTTTTTATTTTCTTAAATATTTTTAAATATTATTTTTTAAAACGGATAAATATTATTATTATATTACTTTTAACTTTATAGTTAGGTAAATTAGTTTTAAATTTATTATTAAAAAAAAATTAATCGATATATATTAGTAAATATTTTGAACCTTTTCACGTCTTAGATTAATTAATTGAACCAATTTAGTTATATGGGTTAGTTTATTAAAAAGGTGGATAGAAAAAAAAATAGTAACTTAACTTTTAAGGAGAGAAAAATAATTATTTTTAAGGAAGAAAAAAAAAAAGATAAAACTCGTTGGGGGATTCTTTTGCTATTTTGAAAATTTAGGATTATCTATAAAATGTTTGATAGTTGAGATGTTTTAAGAAATTTTTTTTAAATAAGAAATTCTCTGTTAAAATTTCTCAAAACTTGGATGGCTACGCGTAACAACACGTTTTATACCGACCAAAACGTGAATTTGATAGGTAGTCTTGCCTGTGTGATCCCCACGTATGAGTATGAAATCAATCACTTACTGTTATTTAGAATTCGATGATAACGCTGCTGGCCACCGTCTGATCCACTTTCCTGGTGCTTCGTGTCCGTGTGGTTATTGTACAGGCCGGAGTGGATCCCACGCCTAACCCTCACGCTTACTTGTTCCCAACACCCCCGAACTCGATCCCCTAGTCCGTCGCTGCAACCCTTCGTCACTGGCGGCCTGGGTATGGAAACCGACGACGTGTCCTCATCCGCCGCCGCCGCTCCTCCTTCTCTTTCCCTCTCCAACCTTTCGAACCCTAACTCCAACTCTAATGTCTCTGTCGACGCCTCGAAGCGGAAAAAGGCCGCTGCCGCTCCGAAGCGCTTCGTGAAGTCGCAGATACCGGAGTCGATCCTCTCCGATCCCGCCATCAACTCCGCTGCTGCCATCCTCCCCTCCAACTACGACTTCGAGGTCCACAAGACCGTCCACCGCCTCGCATCCGCCGCCTCGCGCCGCCCCGCCCTCCAGCTCCCCGATGGCCTCCTCATGTACGCTCTTCCCCTTGCCGACATCCTCCTTTCCGCCTCCACTCTCTGCCTCGACGACGTCCTCATCCTCGCTGACCCCACATACGGCGCCTGTTGCCTTGATGATTACGCCGCCTCCGCCCTCGCCGCCGACCAGCTCATCCACTACGGCCACTCCTGCCTCGTCCCCGTTCCCTCCTCTCGCCTCCCCGTCCTCTACGTCTTTGTTAGCATTCGCGTCGACGTCGATCGGCTCGTCGACGCTGTCCTCTCCACTTTCCCCGCTTCCTCCAAACTCGCCCTTGCTGGCACCATCCAGTTTGTCTCCGCCGTGCAAGCCGCAAAATCCCTCCTTTCAGCCGAGGGCTTTGATATCACGGTTCCGCAGGCCAAGCCGCTCTCTGCCGGTGAGGTTCTGGGGTGCACAGCCCCCACAATCCCCAGATCCAAGGGGATTGAGGCCATCGTGTTTGTGGCCGACGGCCGGTTCCACCTTGAGGCGTTCATGATTGCAAATCCTGGAGTCCCGGCATTCCGCTACGACCCATATCTTGGGATCCTCGTTCTTGAGGAGTACGACCATAAGGGCATGAAGACAGCAAGGAAAGACGCAATCTTGGCAGCCCGGGAAGCCAAACGGTGGGGTGTCATCCTTGGGACGCTCGGGAGGCAGGGCAACTCCCGAGTCTTGGACAGAGTGGTGGAGCACATGGAGGAGAAGGCACTGGAGTGGACCGTGGTACTCATGTCGGAGATTTCACCTGCGAGGATTGCTCTATTTGGGGACTCCGTGGATGCTTGGGTGCAAATTGCATGTCCTAGGCTTTCGATCGACTGGGGGGAGGGATTCACCAAGCCAATGCTGACAACATTTGAGTTAGACATTGCGCTGGGATATGTTCCAGGTTGGTGGGAGAAGGAAAGGATGAGAGTATCAGATAATTTTGATGGTGAGCCAGTCGCTAGGAAAGAGGAGACTTGCTCAACTTCTGGTTGTTGTCGGGCTAATTCATCCGGTTGCAATTGCAAGAGTGATGATCTACAAGCAGATTATCCAATGGATTATTATTCACAAGATGGAGGGGACTGGAATAGCTCATATGCCAAAAGGAAACCTCAAAATAGTGTGGCAAAGCTGCAGAATAAGGTAAAACTTGGTATTAGCATGTTTTGTATTTTTAATTTCTTTATCCTCATAGTTTTGGTTGAAACCCATGCTTAATTCTAGCTCCATGGACATTTTTCCGAATAATGACAGGAGACAAAGGCCTACGGTGGCTACCAACATTGGTCACAACCCATATACTATTATCTACAGAAATGACATTTCATGATACATGAACGTTTTTTAGTTAGTGCCAAGTCTGATCTGAAACATCATTTGTGGTTGGCAGATATGAGTTAGTTGTTTCTATAATTTTGATATTATCCAATTTGGTTCTTCATTCCTTTTTGAAATTTTGCACTCTCGAGAATACCACATATGGTTTTTTTTTTCATAGTTTAGCCGCATTTTTCAAGTAACCGTACCATCTATAAAATGCTCCATTTACTATGTGAGAAAATCCCGACCTTTGTGAATGCTTCTGCATGTTTTGTCTTCCACACAATTCTTGATGATTTTATCCAAGTTTTGGTAGTTTGAACTTATTCTTTTGTCGTTCCTTTATGTGTGGTTACATCTGATCTCTTGTTCAAGTCCAATTCAAGTTCTTGTTTTTACTAGGAACATTATATTCTGGCAGCTTTACACTTGCTAAATTCCTATTGATACCCAATAATGTTTCTATGATATCAGTACTTGGACACACTTCTACTCCGTGTCCTCCATCGATCTTATTCTGTTGCCAATGCATGTTACCTTTTGGTGACCCTTTGTTATAGCATTCACACTTCAGATCTTTAGGGTTAATTTGTGTATAGATCACGCTTATGAATCTCAAAATCTTATTCAACTGAGCTTCCACAGAAAGAAATAAGTAATTTGATTTGGTTTTCTAGTCCTCTCATCACTTATAAATGATTGCAGTTTGCATGGGAATGCATGTTGGTGCTCACTGTCTTTGTGAATGGCATATAAGGATAGAACTCCATTGCTACCTTAGTGCTGAAAGTTGAGTTTATGAGAAAAAGGAAAATCTTATCCTTGGATATTAGCAAGATCTCTGTCTGTGGCACTTTGGTGATGCATGGCGCTCGTAGATATTTTTGTTTTCTTTTTTTTTTTAGTTTAAGAGATGGTCAGAGTTTATTAGTGAGACTCTTCCCTGTAAATCAAATCTGAGTCCTTCAGCAGGATCCATGCAATGACCTTAAATTTTACTTTTCTGTGGTGTTGGTGTTCACTAATATTTTGAGGACTGCACGCCAAAAAGAAAAATATTTTGAGGCATGCCACATGATTCCGAAAAATTAGCTGAAAGCACAGTTTGTTTTGTAAAATAATCATCTGTAGCAGTGCGTAATTAGAGATACAAAATGAAATTGATTTTGGTCCATGCATACGAAGATATGCTTCTCATACTAAATGAATATGTTTCTTTACTTCTGTTTGTAAGTCAGCTAGTGATGAGCAGCACTGTTTGAAGATTGTACTCCAAAATAGCTATTAGAAAATTATTTTTAGTTACTATAGCTACTTGTTATGCATACAACTCTGACAAGTGATTTATGGAAACCTCGACATTTAAAAGCAAATCACTATTATATTTGTGATTTTTATTTCTCTGTGAGTTGGTGATGTAAGTAGCAGGATCTCTGTTTTTTTTTCCTGACATTTCGGTAATGCATGCATGGCATTCCTAAGCACACAGAGCAACCCGAATTCTGCTAAATTGTTATATGTAGCTTCTCATTGTTCATTCCCCTACTTTATTGGCAAACTGTGTTACAGGGGGGTCAATTGGAATTGAGAACATGAGATGGCCAGCAATTAGTTTCACGCGCATTGTATCTGGATTAAAATGCTGGGAAGATCTACTTGGTGATGTTAGAACAAACTATGGTAGTAGGTGTGGAAGTACCCATCATGCTGGGATCCAAAATATAATTGTTTTTTACCGCAAAAGCTCTCCCATCGGCCTGTGAAAGTTTTCGATGCATCGAAGATCCATATATCAACGTTGGACCTCCATTTCTACATCTGAGGATTCATTGGAATTTCTTGTAGTTTTATAAGGTAGGGATTGTTATTATTGTTTTGAAATAAAAGTTTGCACATTTTGTTTACTGTTGCATTTCAAAATTGTTTATTAAAGTGGTAAGTAGTGAAGGGAAGCTGAGTCCGATACATCATAGTCAGAAGACTAACTGCTTGGATGAACCTTATTTTCCATTCACCTTAATCTCCCTCCCCAAACTAATAAATTAAGAATACCATGAAAGTGTAACCAAACTTTTGACTTGATTTCAACCTAAACTTATACATGAGACATACTAATCGGCGTAACCAAGCACTCTAAATGTGAAATATACGTCACGCTATATCAACAGGTGACATTCCAATCAACTATGCTGTATCAACCAACATCCTCAGTTATAAATATTTCAACACTTGAAATATTTCTCTAATCAACTCGCGTAGGCACGATCAACCTCGTTCTCTCTCCATCATCTAATCTATTTCGAGAGTTGGACTTGTGCATCAAAATGGATGTTTTGAAGCACCTCGAGTGATCCCAAAGACTCCAGAAACACCTCGAGCAAGACAACTCATAGCATAGGTTATGCAAATCAAATTGAATTGTTCAAATCAAATTGAGTTGGTTAACTAGGTTTATGATTATACTTTACAATGGTTATAAAATATCTACTAAAATGATTACTTGTGGATCCGAATGAAACATTTTATCTAACATATTTTATCTTTTATATGTTTTAAGGGATCATAGGAGCTTTCAAAAAAACTAACTTTTGCAAACGAATACCCAAGAATACTATATGATTATAGCAAGTTCATGACATTTAGTATCAAAATGGGACAAACACACATAAAAACACTTAGAAGACCTAACAAAATTATGTTAAGAACAACCAACATACATAACCATTTGAAGAAAACAAATATTGAGATATAGGAAAACAAATATTAAGAGGAATAACCAATCCTTCGTGGCCTGCCACCAATATCATTCGAACATTACTGAAACATTGATCAATGCTTGTCCAACAGTTGGCCTCAAACATCTACCTCCAATAGTGGGTCATCTAAAAGAAGCTGAGGCACTTACCTGCACACTGATTTGATTTGATTTTATTACAATTCTGGAGCAATCTTGCATTTGTACTCGAGCCTTCATCCTATGTCACCTTTGCGACAACTATTACGGCAGCCTGTGGTTCACATATCATCATGGACGCTCTATCGTCACCACATACAGGCAAAATGTAGCATCAAGTCAACATTATCAATCCTATCAGTGATAACACTGAAAAAATAAACCCATTTTATTCATCCCCAAATTGTGGGTCTATTGAACTAAACTACTTTAAAACACAAGCATCTCAACCGACTCTTGCATCAAAACAATGGCGGGTAACATCAACCTTAAGAGAGAGAAAAGAACTTTGGAAAAAAAATATAAAGAGAAGCCATAAAAAGCTTGTGCATAAATAAGTAAGCAACAAGCTATGGATTTCATTTGACCACCCATAAAATGATCCAAACTACTTCCGAAGAATAAATACACTTTAATACTCTTCCGTAATCATTCCTTCCTCGGAGTAGTGATAACTGCCTCCATAAAGCGAACAATATCTGAAATTCCTGGAAACTTACACACACATGATGTACAACAGAAGATTTATTTAATAGGGCATCATGAAACACAAGGATCGCTGATAGTAAAAGAAATTTGTTATTGCAGGCTTCAAAGGCCAATGATGGGTAAGTTAAAAGTACTAAACACATAGGTAATGGGGAAAGTTGAAGATGATCTCCGCTATCTAATGAAAGGATACAAGAACTGCTGGTGGACCATGCCACGTGGGAAGCTGATGTGATTATATGGCTTATTCCTTAGAAAATGAGAATTATGGTTTGCCGTATTTGAACTTGGATGAAAAAATTGTTCTGTTGAGTTGGCTCTTCTTGACCATCACAGCCAACAATTTGAGTTGTGTAATTTAAATACATTTGACTTTTCCTATAAAATGTTCCCTTGAATTGTTTTTCTGAATCATTAAGGAAAAAAAAAGTGAGCCAATTATAGACTAAGAATCAAAATAGATAATTATTGGAAGGCATTACCATGAAAAAAATTCAGTTAAGAAACTAAAGAAAATAATAGTCTACTAGAGGAAGTGACCAATAACATATCAGATGTTTGCCACTTACATTGAGTAATTCCACAGTAGTTTGATAAACCCAATAAAAGTCCTACTAGACATGTTTGATTCGCCACCTGCGTTTGCAAACAACTCCTACATATTGGTTCACTAAGAATGCACTTGGAGGTGAGAGACTAATACCATCTGCAAATGAAAGCAAAGTCACTTAAAATTATTACTCTTCAAAAACAGTCAAAAGAAACTTGTGATATAACACAGAAATTAATACTATTTAGAAAAATTCTACTGATTGAAATAAATGCTAATTAGCAAGAAAAATGATAGGCGATGGTAGGAGATATGTTTTAGGATAATTTTCTGAAATCCCTAGTACCTAACATTTTGGTCCTCGGTAAAGTACATCATGCAAAGTGATGAAGGAAATCATGCTAATAAATGTGAGCAGAGCAGTCTTCAACACTTATGTAAAGATGTATATGTACATAAAAGGATTGTAAAGCACTGATACATGTACACCTAGAGAGAGCAAAGATATGAATTTTTCATTCAAGATTGTGTTGTACCAAAAAGACAAGGTTCTGGTAGTGGAATCATATGAAATTAACTGCGTACCTCTAAGCAACAACATTTTCTGTCATTTGCTTTCAGAGCTCAGTTGTCTTCCTAACAAAACAAGCCCTATTGAAGTAAATACTGATAAAGCCGCAGATGAATAGAATAAGGCAAGAAGAGCTCCCCTTAGTGACTGAATGCATAAACCAAATTCAACAGAATCAGGTCTCATACATATTATCAAACGACGGGAAGTCCAAGTACAAACAAAACAGAAAAATTGGCATATCAAGCACCTTTGCCAGTAACAATGCATTATCATTGGCATATTCTAAGGAGCTTTCTGGTATGTTTTCGATGCCCCGACTTATTTGCCATGAGAGGATCCTAAAATAATATCCAAAAATTAAAAGCAATAGAACTGATTGAAATAAAGTATAACTGCACTTGATGAAGTGATCATGAATCCCACAAAACAGCTGTTAGATGTGGTCACCGCATAGGTGGAGGCTACCGATGGATAGCTGAACAGTGGGACTTGCATCACAAGAGTCCCAAGATAATGCTACTAATATTGTGTAAACAATGAAGTTGTGAACTTTACCCAAACACTAAACCAATTCCAGCACCAATAAAGGCCTTTTTCGAAGTCAACTCAACCTGCAATTCACCAAACTGAAAAAACAGAATTATAGATAGCTACTCTTCACCATTTCATACAGATATTAGATGGGTAAATTTGCTACATAACCAGTTACCTTCAGGGTCCTGGTTTCCATTTTGGGCTCCACATCCCCTGTAACCACTGGACCTCTAGATAGCTGCTTTCCAATTTTAATCATTGTTGTGGCAATCTGCAAAACTTCATTACAAGATCCTTCCATTATCATAGAATTGGCACCAACAACAAGGTGAGAGATATATGAATGGTTAATGACATCTCACATTAATAAAAATTATAGAAAGGTGTTGCTATATTACTTAATAATGTCATTATACAATTTGGTACTCCCTCTGTTTTGTGGAAATCTAATAATTCACCAAAAAGAAAGAAAATCATAAGAAGAGCCATGTCAGCATTGCAGATTTGTATTCCATTTAATTACCATAAATGCATTCTGTTGACATAATAAGCTTCCTATACCATAAAGCATAAGATACAAAGGCTTCAATATTTAAAAGTAATTCATTTTGTCTATTCAAAAATGTTCATGATAACCAAAACTAGCAATAGACTATTGAATGGTGTCACCCGGTGCTCGCCTAGGCGCCTAGGCGAGATGTGGCCCAAGCACCCAATTAGTGGGATGGGCGGGCAAGTTCAATCAAGCGCGGCCCAAGTGCTCACTTGGGCCCAAGCACTAGGCGCCTACCTGATTGATCTATGGTTCAATTGAAGCAAATGGTCTCACGCTTAAACACCCCAAACCACCCCCCCACTCGACCTATGCCCTAAATGTAGAATAGCTCTTTCTCCCTAGCGTTTCCTCGATGCACGACGACTAACTTCATCTCAATCGACAACAGCGTCTTCCTCCAATGAGCTTTGCGTCCTCCTATCTGAGCTTTGCGTCCTCCTATCCATAGGTGAACAACGGCAACAGCTTCTTCCCTCCCAATATTTCTCTCTTTCTCCTCCTCCTACCTCTACACCGGTTCATCACAAACTCCCGCCTCGTCGCAGCCCCCTTTTCCCTGATCCCTCTTCACCCTATTGTCGCAGCTCTCCCTGCCCCTGCTTTCAGACCACAGCCCCCTATCGTCCCTCTTTCCCAACCACCTAACAAAACAACCATGCAACCAAGCTCCTCTCATCCAACAGTCAGCAACAATCATCCAACAATCATCGACAACCATCCGACAGCCATCCAACCAAGCTCAAGATTCTGATTCTGTGGACAAGGTAAATGTCAGTGGTAAGAGAACATCAGGTAAAAAAGGAAACAAAATTATTGTTGCTAACCCAAAAATTCCACAAACGAAAGGACCAATGGATTTATATATGTTTCAAGAACCAGATAATTAGTGCAAAGTCAAAAAGGACCTAAGTTAAGACAAATAAGTATACATGATGCTTATAATAAGGAAGCAAGAGCTAGAACAAATCAATACATTGCTTGTTTCCTTTATGTATTCCCTTCAATAAAGCCTGATTAGACAGTTTTAAGCATCTGATTGAAGCAATTGGAAGATATGGTTCTAAGTTAAAGCTTTCAAGTTACCATGAGTCAAGAGTTTCATATTTGAAAAATGACTTGGATTACACAAATAGACTAATGAAGAGACATAAGGAAGCATGGGCCAAACATCATTGTTCAATTATGTCAGATAAATGGACCTATAGGAGACAAAGAAAAATAATTAATTTTTTAATCAATTATTCACTGGGAACAATGTTTGTTAAGTCAATTGATGCATGAAATATGAAGAAACACCATTTAATTAATTTTTTAATCAATTAATTTCATGAAATATGAAGAAACACCATTTGAATTACTTGAAAAGTTTGTTAATGAAATTAGAGAGCAAAATGTGATTCTAGTTATAACAGACAATGGAAGCAATTATGTTTTAGCAAATATGATATTTTAAAATATTTTGATTATATTACTTTTATGTTTTGAAATAATTATCATTTTTATTTTTATTTTTTTAGGAAAATTATGACAAGCAAAAAGGTCACACTTGTATTGAACTCCGCGTGTGACACATTGTATTTATTTTATGTTAGAGAATATTAGAAGATTTCAGATATCAATGAGGCATTAGAGAATGCAATCTTTGTTATAGGTTTATATATAATTATACCAGGGCTTTGAATATGATAAGAGAATTTGCAATTAATACGGAATTGATGAGATATGGTGTCACATGACTTGTCACTTCATTCTAACATTGCAAAGTATTCTTTGGCAAAAACACAATAGGCAAAAGAAGCAAAATGTAAGAGAGCAAGTGTTATCATCCCGGTGCTATCATTTTCGAATCTTATAGCTTATGCATTAAAAATGATGAGCCGTCTTGTTTGAGTTCTTCAGCTCATAGATAATGAGAAAAAGCCAATAATAAAATATATTTATGAGGTTATGGATAGAGCTAGAGAAACAATTCAACAATCTTTTGATGAAAATTAAGAAAAATACACTGATATCTTTGCAATCATTGATAGAAGATGGGAATGTCGACTTCATCATCCACTCCATGCAGTAGGACATTATTTAAACCAAGGTCTTCAATTTCGAATAATACCATCCGATACGGGCGGTACATACCAGTCCGTCAGCAGACCGATACACGGATTGCCCGTCGCCTTTTATAATATATATATATATATATATATATATATATATAAAATAAAAGGCGACGTCGCCTTTCCCTTCTCCCACACAGGGCGATGTCGTCTTTTATAAAAATATTTATATATAAATATATATATATATAATAGTTTTTTTACTTTTATATATATAGGGGACATCGCCCCGCTTGGGGGAGAAGAGAGAATATATATATATGTATGTATATATATATATATATAAATATATATATATGTATATATATATGTATGTATATATATGTATGTATGTATATATATATATCGAATGGTATACCGTTCGGTATACAATACCGTACCGTACCGAGCGAATGTCGAAACTCCGGTACGGTATGATATTTCAATCCTTGATTTAAACCCAAAATTATTTTATAAGAAAACCCTACAATTGAGTTTGATATAAAGTTTGATACAAAAGTTATATCTAGGTTATATCAGCATATTGCAAGAATGGTTCTCAGCATTGAAGTTCAAGACAAAATCACAAATGAGTTATCTTTATATAAGAATGTTAAGGGTCTGTTTAGAATTCCCAAGGCAATTCGATCGAGGGTTACTAAGTCCCTAGGCATTTATAATTTCATATAATTGACATTATGTAAATTTTTAAAGTATGTTATTATTAATAGTTGAATTTACATTTGCAACTATTTGGTGGGGCTTATTTAGAAGTAAAACATCAAACTAGTAGCAATTTGCTACAAAAATTCTGAGTTTGACTTATAGCAACGCTATAGGTTGTGAGCGAAACTAGGGTGTTTTCGAGAATGTAAATATATAATAATACTTTAAGTTTAAATAACTTATTCTTTTTTAGAGATTGATACAAATAAATGGATCTTTAATTTGTATGATATGATAGATTCATAAAAAGAAAAGAAATCGACTGGTGCATCAACAATTACATGATCTTGTGTACATTAAGTATAATAAAGCATAAAAATCTCATTATAATTTGATTGGATGAGATATGGGTACAAATTTAAAAAATACCAAAGATGATCTTGTTTTCTATAATGAAAATTTAACATGGGAAAATGTAGCAAGAGCTACAGGCATTGGAGAAATAAAAACATACACAAGATAATTTACGGAACAAAGATAATGCAAAAGCCACAAGCTCATTGCCTATAATTATGGAAGAGGAGGAAACTTATTATAATGAAGATGAACAAAAGGAATATAAATCACTTGACGAGGCAGAAGAAAAGACGATGAACTAAATTTTAACGATCTTTGATATTAATCTTGTTTTATTTTGCTATTTTTGTTCTTAGATATGGACAATATAGTTTAGTACTCTAAATGAATGCAACATTAATGTGTTATTTTCGTTTTAGTTTATTTTTATCAATCATGATATATATTTTTAAAATTATAATATTCGGAAGCACCTCACTTTGCTCATGGAAGTGCCTAGCGCGTCAAAGGCTCAAACAATTTGGGACCTTAGCGCTTTTTGGCACATGATGTTTTTAACTACATTTACCCTTAGCATCAACTGAATTGGTAGGCATTCTTCCACATTTCTTGAATAGAAATGAAAGACAGATTCATCTTTAAGTTCTTTTCAAAGAAAGCTAAGGGGTTACTCATCTTTTACTCCTCTTCCAATCTTGGAATCCATAAATAGTAATAACCTGCATTTGGACTTTCATTTCTTTTGGAATTCAACTGCAAATTCCATCTTTGCTCTTCATGCCTCCTTTCTCAACCTTCCTTTATTCTAGCTCTAATCCATGGGCAGTCTCATCCTTCTTAACACACTAGCTATGGACTTCAACTCCAAACTCCATCTTTATACAATATGGTTATACTTTATATTCTAGTAATTGCATAGTAGTTTCATGTAATGTTTTATCTTTTGTATTTCAGTTTGATTTTCTTTGGAACAAAGAAAAACAAATTTTTAGTGTACAGTATTTTTATTCTATCAAAGGTGTATTGTATGTTTTTATGTGTTCCTCCATTTTATGCTTTGAAACTAAAGTATTTTTGAAAATATTTCTAACTCCATCAATCAGTTTGACAAATTCTGCCAATCCCTAATGTGATGCCTCTATCTGTTCCAACCCCAATATTAATCTTAGGCACTACATGTGGAACATGGCCATTCATACAAGACTATTTTTCATAACTTGGTTGCTGATGACTATACTTGGAAGCATCAAAAATAAATTCACAATCTAAGCTTTAACCTTTTGTGGCTCTCCATCAGCATACTGTCCCATTGCCTGAAATCTCCTTGCAGCGGATACCAAGCGTTTGCCAAGTGCTGCACCCAACAAAAGGAGAACATAACAAACCGTGAAAAAGAAAGGGGGTAATAAACAATTCAGAAACACTAACTATCCATACATGCTTTGACATTTTTTGTCAAAAAGCTCTCCATTGACGGCAGCTGCCTCGCTAGGCTATTTGAAGTCGAAGTGTCAGCTTGTTCCCATGCTCTGGAAAGATTTAGAAGCAAGTCGCCCACCACCTCACCACACTGTCATTTTGGTTTAGAACATTTATGGCCTTTTTCCCTGAGTCGATTCAAACAATTCTCCGAACACTCGACATACAGCGGCATCATCCTTAAACATAAAGCGAATAGAGAAAACCTAACTCTAACACACTGGAGAGAACCACTTACGTCATCCAAGACAGGCCCGTTGGAGAGATCAAATGCCGCATCATTCAACTTCACAAAAAAGAAAAACCAGCACACAGATCATTGCATTATCTGACCTCAAGAACAAATCGCCCTCACTTACATCAAGCCGGAGATCGCGAGGAAGACTGGATAGATAATCCGGAGGGAGAAGCAGACAATCCTGCAGGGCATCGACCACCAGAAGACGACATCATCTAAAGAACCGAAAGCCTGAATAAAGGAAAAGGTTGGGGAGGATATCTCTCACGGAGAGCTCTCGGAGGAGGGGGAGGAGATCATCGTCGTCGCTTCCGCCTTCGCCGCGGCCGCCGCCGTCGAGGGATTTGGAAGAATTGGACTCGGCGAGGGCGGATGAGACGATGAGGGCGCGGTCCTTCGTGGGCGTCTTATTGGAAGAAAGGGATTGGGAATGGTGGCGGTGGGGATTTGGGGAATAGATGAATAGGGCGAGAGTGGAAAAGAGCGATGTGGGAAGACGAGAAGGGGAGAAGAGGAGAGAAGCCATTGGGAGCTCTCTTTTGGTCTCGCGACGCCAGCCAAGCAAACACTCCGCTCCCAATCCATTTATAAGTTGTACTCTACACGCCTTTTTTTTTCCCTTTAGAATTGTTGCAAATTCCTCAAAAAGAAATATATAATTTCTGTTATGTCAATTCAGAAGATATTCTAATTAATTTGTTTCGAGATACTATTTTTTTTATAATTAATTCAGAAGATATTCTAATTAAATATCAAAAAGATTGTGAAAATAATAGGTAACTGTAATCATTCCTCCATCTTTTTCAAGAACTCAATTCTTTTTTATATTGTTTCAAAAGGAAAATCTTTTAATTGAATTTAATTAATTCAAATATATTCCATGCTATTTAAATTTAAACTAATTAATTATACATATGCTTTATTTTTGAATTTAGTTTGAGATCTTCTTAAAATTAGTGCTACTACAAGTCACATATATTATGTATATTCAAAATTTCTCAAAAAATTCTATTAGTGATTCACTACATGGATTGGTTTGCAAGTAGATGTTTTTATAAGCATTTTGATGCGATGACACTAATGTGATATCCATTTGACATTATACATAAATTCATCTCGATTTAATGTCCAAAGGAAGAAATGCATTCATCGAAAGGTGTTTACAAGAGAAGACTTGTCTCAAGAGTATTTATTATCCTTGTTCTTTTGACTGGCCAGGGCCATATGTTATGTTCATTATGAAATTAGTGCATTCTAACATAAAAAATTCTTCCCAAAGAAATAAATTCGTATCAGCATCACTGTTGTTGAATCATAGCATCCCAAAAACTTTAGTAACAATATGCGTGTGTATGTATATATAAATGTCTACCATTATCACTATTATCTCCATTGTTTGTACTTGAATCTTTGACAAATATCTGATTGAGAATGTCATCAAGCTTTAATATTCAATTGATAGAATAATCCTTTTTTTTTTAAGGGAGATTGGAGAGATTGAGAAAGAAAGAAAAAGATAGTAACAGAAGAAAGATGAGGTTCCCAATGGAATTGTTGAAATAAAGATATCGTTAGACGTTACTACTTTGTGTCCCTTCAAACTATATAAAAGCTCTTTTATCTAAATCATCACGGTCCAATTTGATGATATAACTGATTCATTAACTTATAATATATTTTTGAATTATTAGTCTAAAATATTTAAGTCGAGATTAAATAATAGTATATCAATGATGTGAGATTGCATTAGGGGTATTACTTAGTCTTTCAATAAAATTAGTTTCACAAGATTCAGATTTGTCAGGTAAATATTAAATTGTCTCTCCTCTTCCGCATAGTGTTCCAAACAAAACTCCAAATTTGATGAATGTATGATTCTCACATTAGAAAATGAATGGATGAATCTCACCTCACTCTTATTAAGTTAAGGGGAGAAAAGTTCCCCCATTAGAGAGGATAGATAGGATCCAACAAAATTCTCCTTTAAAGTGAGGCCATATATCATTTTGAATGCAAAAATAGTATATTTGCATGAAAGCGTACTAATTCAAACCAAATGCAAGCCTCACTCCATCCAAACAAACATAATGTATTTGCATAAAATAGAAGCATAGTAATTCAAACCATATGCAATCCTCACTCCGTACAAGCTAATTGTACCCTTTTTGTTTTTTTTGTAGCTTTTGCAGTGTGTAATCTCAGTGTTGGAACATGACAAATGCAAACTTGAAAGAAGAGCAGAGGAATCTCTCTGCAGCCCTTACATGTTAGAAGAACTTGAAGTCTATCGAAATAAATTTCTTGACCAAAACATGTGTGGCCATCCTCAAGATTTCTTGCCTAGAGCTAAGCTAATCCGCATTTCTCGACCTTCCAACTCCTGCACATTTTGGAACAAGTAGAACTAACAAGTCAGCTGTATCTTGTTGATTTGCAATCAAGCAGGTTAATTTATGGAGACATCGTAAAGAGTCTTTTTAAGGTTTGGGAGTGTTGGAGGAGAGGCTTAAACAAACAAGAGAAAGAGTACCACTCCGTTGAGAGTTTCCATGGCGTTATCCATCTCCTCCTTGGTGGAGTAGCACACGAAACCATAACCCCGGGATCGACCGGTGTCTCCGTCGTAAAGAACACGAGCTCCCACCACGTTTCCATGTTCCTGGAACACTTGCGTCAGGCTCTCCGTTGTCACTGACCATGACAGATTGCCAACGAAGAGCTTGTGCTGGCTCTCCGGGTACAGTGGCTCCTTAGCCTTGGGTTTGTCCGAGAAGTTCACCCTCAGTGTTCTCCCACCATATTGCTGCAACGCACAGACACACAGATATACAAATGATGCTCATCATGTTTGTTTGTGATCTATAAAGCACGGGGTTTGATCGATGGAGATCAACAATGTCCTTACGCTTCCATCAAGATTTTTTATCACTTCCTCGCAGTCTTCCACGGTGCTCATGGTCACAAACGCGAACCCTCTGCTTCTTCCGGTCTCCCTGTCATAGAGCACCTGAATCATGATTCAAGTGTTAAAACATGATAGACACAAGCAATTAATGATCGTGGCACAGATGAAGGCTGACCTCCACTAATTCCGGGTTGGCGAACTCCTGGATGATCCCGGCCAGCTGCGCGCTGTCACAGTTGTAAGGCAGATTCCCGAAGTAGAGCTTGGTGTTTTGAGGGGCAGCCGCGGCCACCGTGTCTTCTTCTTCTTCTTCTTCTTCTTCTTCTTGGGCTGCCACTGCCGCAGTGGCCTCATCTTGTGCCACCGCGGCGAAGGTCCTCCGGTTATTTGAAGGGACGAGCGCATAGAAACTCTCTCTAACAAGAGTTAGAGACGAGTACTGCCGTAGGTGTGGAGGACGAGGAGAGGCGAGGCGAAGGAAGATGTCGGAGGAGACGAGCTTGGAGCCGAGGTGTGGGGGGATGGTGGTGGAGAAGCAGGAGACGGCTGCCGCAGATGCCATTTGGAGTGCGATTCGAGTCCTGTAAGGGGGAGAGAGAGAGAGTCGAGGGTCATGAACAGAAGAAGGAAATGGAAGATGTGATAATTAACATGACGTGGAGGGGCTGAAATCCAACGAAGAGAAGAGAAGGGATAAGGTTAGTTTTCCACCTTGGAGAGGCTTTTGATGATACTAAAATACTAGAGCTCTTCCCAAATCACGCATCTCACCCTTTTTTTAATTTTTATTTTAATAATTATATATTTATTTTGTTGATAGAATCAATTATTTGATATTTGAATGAGTTAAGCAAGCAGCTTAGTTGAGTATATTAAAAAAATTAATGATATTTATTTTTTATTACATATACGATCGATTGAGTAGATTTAAAAAAAGAAAAAGTGGAATGAACAATTTTGGAGGAAATCCCACATTCTGTAGCCTTCCTTGCACAGAATTAATTTACATTTGCAAAAGTGACCTCTAATGTATAAGGCCTCGGAACATGTCCATCGAAGCCTTGATGGATCAGATCGATTCCAATCTTCCATGTTTGATGAAGGATCAAAATTCTGACTTCATTGATGGATAAAAATAATTATTAGTGAAAACAAGAAGAGTCGAGTTCAACGTGGGCTTGCCATAACAGAAATTGGAGTTCGGATCGGATTTGCACTGCGAAGTCCGCAGTTTGTCCTGATTCTGTCCAAACCCAAATCCGATTTGCCTCCTCGAAGCCAAGCCTCCGTAACAAATCAAATAATTCACCTTCCTTCACTATTTCGGCATACCTACCAACCAGCGACGTGATTTCCGACACGGTCCCAGCCAATCTACAGCGCATTGAGGTGACCGAGCGGGTACAAGAAAACGGTACAAGTAAGGAGGAATCGAGTTTGGTCAGCAATCTTTGACCACCGCCCACGTGTTACCAACCATTTACCATCTCCCTCGCCGTTCCTTGCCAAATATAACTCCAATTCTGGCGGTCGCCCACCCGTGCCTCCTCCAGCGGAAGCCCCACCATGAAGCCGGTGGACGGTGGTGCTCCCCACCGCCACCGCGACAGCCACAGCCATTCGACAACACCGGAGGACACGCCCTTCCACCTCCTGGAGATCACCATCATCTCCGCCCAGGAGCTCTACCCCGCCGTCCGGTGCTTGAAGACGTACGCGTCCGCGTGGGTGGACCCGGAGCACAAGCTGTACACCCGGGTGGACCGCGCCGGCCACGCAGACCCCACCTGGAACGACAAGCTCGTCTTCCGCGTCGACGACGCGTTCCTCCGCTCCGACATGGCCGCCGTCACCGTCCACCTCCACGCCACCCGCGGTCGCTTCAGCCCCCTCCCGGACCACCTCCTCGGCACCGTCCGCGTCGTCCTCAGCGCCCTCGGCCCTGCCGCTGGCCCCCGTCGCTGCGTCGCCCTCCAAGTGCGACGCCCGTCCTCCCTCCGCCCCCACGGCATCCTCAACCTCGGCGTCGCCATCCTCGACTCCTTTGCGAAGAACATGCCGCTGTATTACGACCTCAACTCCAAGTCGGCCTTCGCCTACAAGGATCTCATCGGTGCAAAACGGGGGAAATCCAACGGCCCGAGGTGGCCGTCCATTGACTGCGACGGTTGGCAGCCGGAGAGGAACGGGTCGGTGGAAATGGCGAGTGGCGTGGAAGAGCGGGAGAGGGAGGAGTTGAGGAGCAAGCTGGAGATGTGGAAAGCCGAGGTGACGCCGGACCATGAGGCGGACGACCGATCGAACTGCAGGGATAGCGATAAGAGGAGGAGGAGGAGGGGGAGCAGCGGGCGGCTGTCTTGCTTCTCCTACACCGGCGAAGTGATGGATTGATTAGTTTCCTTTCCGCTGGTTACCATTGTTACTTTTTGTTGGTTGAAATGAGCTTTCTAAGAATCTCTATGCTTCCAGCTGAGCTGAAGGGTCTGCAATGTAGCTATGACGATCATCAAAGAAGCTGAAACTATTATATTCAGAAATAATAATAATAATAATAATAATAATCAACGAAATGAAATGGTAAAAAGCATTTGCTGCCGTAACAAATAATGAATTTTTAGAGGCGCTCCCACAAGATAAAATAGAATTTTCTGTTAAGAAAAAAGAAGATAAGAGAACATTGTCACCTAATAATAGATTAAAATATTCTTCGATGCAACTTCAGAAAATGAAAATAGAAACACGAGTGTAGATAATCGTACAGTGCATATATAAGAGGTTTATCTTTATTCCACAACATTGAATAAATTGGAACACAAGTGTAGTCAATAATGTCAGGATAAACAAATTTAAACTAAACCAAGACTTGACTTTACTCGATCTAACAAAAATGTCAAGAAAAAGGAAAGATAAAAAATTTCATATTGACTCTCCTAATATGAGAGTGTGCTGAAAATGCATTATAGAAGTAATGTCCCAATCAAATTTAAGGAAAAGAAATTATAAATAACAAGTGATGAAGATGGTTTTGATCCTTTGACTTCCGAGTCTTAACAATGAAAAATATAAAATTTTAAATGGAATAATTCACAATTTATTTTTAAAATAAATAATTTATTAATATAATGTGAAAAACTTGGTGAAGTTGCAGACTTTTTTTGTTTTATTTTTCAAAAACAATATTCGATATTACAGCAAAGCTAACATCATGGTACCAAACTACTCCATGTTCCTTAGAGCACAAAAGGAAACACCTTTCGATGGATCAATCTTTTGTCCATAGCCATCTAGTTTTGAAGTTTTGGCGCATGTAACGTCTCCTTTTATAGACTAGAAAATTTAATGATCTTCAAAATGTTTCACAAAATTAAAAGTGGTTTTATTATAGTTCAAAACACACCGTAATGTTTGTTCTTTGTTATGTGAAATCCTAACTAGTAATTTAACATTAAATTCCACTAATAATTTTTATATATCTTCTCGAAAAGTATAGTAAGTATCACAATAAACTCATACGTCTCACATCCTCCACATCCAAATTGGTTAGTACATTATTACACAACGTGATAGATTCATATTCGAATCCACGATAAGCATTATACACATCATTTAATAAATAAAAATTTTATTCTAATTTTATAGAAAAAGCAATAAGCTCATTTCCCCAACAGCTTTTATCTAGGATTTAATTGCATCCACCAAAACATACCTCCCATGTTCGAATTCCTACATCTTTTATCTTGCATTAAAAGCACCATAACTATGCAATTTATATAATCTATATATGACTTTTTTAATATATTTTTTCAAAGAAAGGGAACTCTGATAATTCAAAAAGTGTTCAGACAAAGCATGAGGAGGTGAAGCACCTCTCAACAAAAACACAAAACAAAATGACATTTCTACTGATAGAGTGTAACACAATCTCCTAAAAGTCTTCACACTCACACCCTTGTCATAGTTTATAGCTTATAATATATAGTCTTGGAATACATGGATGAAGGATTAATCCTACTCCATTGAATACCATATATCTCCTTTGAGACAGGTCATAGACAGTAAATTGATAGCTCTAAGAATCAACCAGCTCTTTTAGTCAAATCCTGACCTTTGCAGATCCTAGAGCTCGGTTTAGAATACTTAAGAGATTAAATTTCATGTTCTTTTATGTTTAAAACAGAAGATCTCCAACTATTGATGGCCGGAGATCTAAACGTCGGTGACGTTGACATTAAAAACTCAACAACTATTCTATTGAGTTATGCAACTTTGAATTTTTTTTCATAATAAACATGCTAAAGATTTTTTGTTGATGACAATGATCTGATTGATTATACAATTAGAGATCTGTAGAAGAAAATTGACACATATTTTACTATAAATCAAAATTTTATAATTGATCAAGGCGTACGAAACAAAACAAATCGAACATACAGCAAAAAAAGATTAAGCATCAACTCGGCAAACCTCCAAACTCTTGTTTGCACGAAAGAATGAGTTTCACCCAATTAATTGGATTCTATTACAAATGCCAATTTTTTTTCAAGGAATTTACTTTGTTTTCTAAGGTGTAACCAAACAACTAGTTGGTCATTAGCCAATACAGAGCAAGTGTCTGGAAAAAAGATCATAAAAAAACATTAATAATTCAAAATTAAACCGAGAACGTTATGCCCTGGGATTTACCTCGCAAGTAATAAAAATTATAGAAATTATCTCAATAACTCAATGTGCAATTTAAATAAATAAACATAGAATTAACAAGTCAATAATTGAATTGATTGCCTGGAGGATACATAAAAGACCTAATTACAATACCCATGTTTCACATAAAAGACCTATTTACAGTCTCCTCTAAGTAATACTTTTTAAGGCTTCACTTCAAAAAAAATGAAGAGCAATGGTGAATTATATAAGCTTTGTAAAATCAGGAAAAGGAGACATGAATTCATTATATTAAATAACATAACTCATGATGCTCGCACGTGAACAGAAAACCTGAAACCAGTCTTAATTTTAATAGAGATCGAAGAATATGATTATGATTACTTCTTGATTAAAGATTCTGCCATCACTCTACTCTCGATCCCTTATCTACCACAAAGCAATGACAACATGTAGAACCATATATTCTATAATCCACCAAGAGGGTGACCAATTAGGCTTCCAAGCTGCAACACAAAATTAATGGAAGATTATTTCACTGGATTAATTATTATTTCAATGTTGAATTATTAAGATTGATATTCTACAAGTGCCAGGATCTTCAATTAAAATTAACACCTTCCATTTCTCATACAAATTTAAGAAAGAAATAAAATTTTCCACGATAGATTTGAAAGCAGGGATTGTTGCAAAACACAATTGTCATAACTGAACCAACAAAACGATCTGATCAAACACAGTTTCTCAAAATTAACATGAACATCCTATGAAACAAATAATAAAACAATTTAAATTAAAAATACATTTAAGTAACATAACGTTACAGAATCAAGTCATGGTCGAGTCATGCAGATTCACCAAAATCAAACCTGGTCGACCAGTTCATTCTTGTTTGGACACAATCAATCCATTCTGTGAATGACACCAATTAATAGTCTAATTCCTGAATTTTTCAATCCGACCACCATCTGATAACTATGACAAAACATTTCCTACCACACATATCTCTTTCTATAAACTACCACTTACGAGACAGTCTCACCAGCAAATGTGCTTCTACAAGACTGATACACTTGGCTCACAAGCAAAATAGGCAACATTGCAATAGTCTACGATATTCTCAAACTCACGTCCCAAAGTTGGCCCGAGCTATGATCCATTCTCAACTTAGTATAATGGCCTTGAAATGGCATCCAATACAGGTGCTTTGAGCACATATAGGGTGCCCACCTTACACGTGCTTCTAGGAATGAGCCAAACCTCTAAGATATACATGTTCTAGCATTGGTACTGCAGCCCCATCACCATTTTGATACTTCAGAACGGCATCATAAATTGGCATGTGGTGATGCCATCAAGCATCAAAAAGACATCCTCCCTTGTTGAGGAGGCTGCATGAACTTACAAGTTTGTATCTAATGGACCAAATCACTGCTGTCTGGCAACCATAACCAGAACAAAACAACATCACATACCAGAATGCCAGTCTTCCACTATACGTCCAAACAAACAGTCAGCTGCATTTGTGATTGATAGATTCCAAGTTGTCTCCCACAAACAGAGGCCACTTTGTGAATGCACTGACTTATGACAGAGAAGTCTTGTCAGATAATTAGAGGATCACAAGATAGAGTCATTGTCCAAAAAAAAATAAAAAAAAATAAAACTATAACTCTGAAAATTCTTTCACATTACTGAGAGCCCAATGTCTAAGTCCAAAATGATTATATAACCCAATGTTGTCAAAAATGTTAGACGTCAAAATGGTCCCAAAATACCCGAGATGCAAGGTGCTCATCCGAACGAAGCGAGACACTCCCGAATATTATAATTTAAAAATTATATATCATGATGAATAAAAATAAACTAAAACTAAAATAAATACTAACACCAACAAAAATAAATTATATATCATGATTCTAAAGTTGCAGCAACAATCCAAAACACTAAAAAGTAGCAACAATCTAATTACAAATACTAACAATTACAAAATTTACATGTTATATTAATAAAAATATTAACATAGGAGGAGGATGGCTACCGATGACTGAAAAGATGCTAGCAGTGACTGTTGGATAGGGGGAGCTGCAACAACAAGGGTGATTGTTGGATAGGGAGTGCTGCAACAGCAAGGGAAGAGGGAAGAGGGGAGCTGTGACAACAAGAGAAGAGGTGCAGCAACAAGGGAAGAGGGTTATGGTCCGAGGAAGGGGGTGAGCTGTAGCAACAGGAGAAGAGGGATCAGGGGGCAGGGGGTGGGGGGCGGGGTGGCAGGGGCCTCTAGTGAACAGGGGCAGAGGTATGAAAATGTATTAAAAAATTCATCAATAATGACTGAGGCAATTGTAAAGTCTAAGAAGAACATATAATCATAGTAAGCGATCATATAAAGGGCAAAAACATAGATTTAGAGAATCACTTTGAACTTAAATGTAGGTCTCATGGCCAGTCCCAAGAGCAAATGGCAGTGATGCTACTCCTTTAGGCAATGGAATATGAGACCACCTCAAAATGGAGGAACTCCTTGCAAAGGTTAACTTTTCAGGAAGAGCCATCAACATCCAAAGACTTTCCATGTGACATCTTCTTGAGCATTTACAAATATAATTAGTTTGCACCAAGAAAGTTAAGGGGATTTTCACCCAAAAGAGTCTGCTTCATCAACAAATATAAAAACAAACTACAAGATAGCAACCTGTAAATTATGCAGATGTCACCTTAAATAAAATTTAATACACATTAATTAAATACCATTCTCACTTTAAATAAAGTTTATATTTATGTCTCATGACCAGTCCCAAGAGGTAATGGCAGTGATGCTGCTCCTCTAGGCGATGGAATATGAGATCGCCTCAAAATGGAGGAACTCCCTACAAAGGTTAATTTATCAGGAAGAGCTATCAACATCCAAAGACTTTTTGTGTCGTTTACTTGAGAATCTATAAACATAATTGGTTTGCTCCAAGAAAATTTAGGAGATTTTCACCTAGAAAAATCTCCTCCGTCAACTAGTATGAAGACTAATTACAAATTATACAGATGTAATACACTATCGGTATCTTCCAACATATTAAAGCGATTCCAGAGGCTAGTTTAGAAACTTACTAGAGGATATCTAGTGAATTTACACAGACATAAGACACTTATTAACCACCATCTTCACATGGCCAGTCTCTAGGGTTAACGGGGTGATGGTCAGATATAAAGCAGAAAAATGGAATGCTAATGTATGTGGAATAGAAGAGCACCACTAGATGGAAGAAATACTTGCATAGATTTGTTCAGGAAAAGCCATCAACATTTTTATGACATTTACTTTGGAATTTTCAGCAGTATAACTGGTTTGCTCCAACCAGTACTATTTGCATAAAGAATAAGAAGTCATGCATTTGCTCCACAAGTACATGTGCATCACAAGAAGACACAACAGAATTTTTACCATAATGAAAATAGTACTAACTAGGGATTTAAATGTGTTTTCCTTACAGAGACATTCATGCAAAACTTGAGTTCCAAAAGGCTCCTTTGATGCTCGATTATAACCACCAAAGTCAGAAAGCTTAAAATCCAGAGAACCCCCTCAGGAGCACCAATATAAACAGAAAGAAAATAACAAATTTTTGGGACGTATTATATTAGCTACAGTAAAAGAAAAGTTAACGATATGCTGCATCAGGAATGATTTGCCAATGCCATATACGCCACCATAAAACTGAAATAAATTACAACAGATTGTGCATAAAAGGACAAAATCTATTACTGCATGATGGAAGCATAATGTGCTAAAAGTTACATCAAGATAAATATGCAAGTGACATGAAGTATAAACCATAAAGAATAATGAAACCTGTTGCTTGAATTGTGTGCGGAGGTATAAAAGCCAGAAAAATTTTAAAAATATAAGTGGATAAATCAATGATGATTATAAAGAAGTAAGGAATGAATCATAAATGAAGTTGATACCCTCGGAACCGCCGCTTCCACTGCCTCAGGGTGAGGGCAAGCATAGCCTTGTCCCTCAGGTCTGGCTAACCCTTCTTAACGGCGGCCATCACCATACCCCGACACAATAAGAGGAGAGACGTTCTGCCAGCTCTTGATCCCTTTCACAGAGAACCAGAAGACCCAGCGACATGCGGAAATTATTTCGCACGGAGCCTCTCCGTCTTGTGCATCATAATTACCAAATCGTATAAAAAATTAACGGAGTGGCAATAATCTTGCATCCCTAAACAACTGGAACCTCATGTGAACGATCCATTTACAAGAAAACCGTCTCTTTCTAGCACAAGATAAGCGACCATAATAGTCAGTGTATCAAGTGACAAAACTGATAGTGTATCAAGTGACAAAACTGATGAGGGATACCCTGGGGGACCCGACCGCGTTACGGTTGGTGACACGCGCCATCCCGCGGTAGCCAGGTCAACCGGAAGGACGCCCTCTGACAGGGGCAATAAAGGCGACATGACCTGATTAACATCAGCTACCCTGGATGACGCCTCGCGCCTCGATCGACTCGACAGCACTCGGTCAAACTGACCGGAACACCAACCGAGGCACATTAACATCCTGCTCGGGCTTGGCCCTACACGCCACGCCAACGCCGCTGCCAAACGTTACCAGAAGTACAACCCTGCTCCCTGCAAACGATCACACCGGATAGCGGTAATCCTTCACTATAAAACCCCTTGCCTGTCGAGGGAGGAGGGAGGACAAAAAAAAACTCCCGGCGACCATCTACTAACTTGATCGTCGGAGGGGTCGGGTCGAGCATCCCGACTCGACCTGTGAGTAGGTACGAAGACGAGGCGCCCTCGACTCGAGGCTCAAGCGAGGAGCCCCTTTCCCGGAGGAAACGGTGACCCATCGTTGCGACTGAACTCGAACCTAGCCGCGTTAGCCCCGAGGCCACGGTATAAAGTTGTTCGCAGCAACATTTTGGCGCTAGAAGGAGGGCATGTCGCTAGGACATCTTGCGGGAGTCCCCCCCGAGGGGGAACCACTAATCAATCACCCCTCTACCGGGCGCGGAGATCAGCCCCCTACCCACGGAGACAGAGAAATCCCGACGTCAACGCCAGATCGCTATTGGCGCCTGTTCAACGACCCAGGGTTGTCGCCCCCGGAACCCACCGCGGGCCCCCCGGCCGTGCCTCCCGAGGCATTTCTCGGCCTCACTAAGCAAGTGCAGGCAATGGCGGAGATGATGCAGACCTTTGTCCCACTTATTCCCCAAATCATGCGATTGACGGACGCTTTGACCGACTCGATGCAACAAAGGCCAAGCCCGGAATAAGCCGCGATAGGTGAAACTCGAGATGGAGCTACGGACCAAAGGGGTTCGCCCGCACACAACTCGCCCGCGCCCCTCCAAGCCGCACAACCCCGCTCTGAGCCTGACACCGTATCGTCTGACTCGGCGGACAGCTTTGTCAAAGTGCAACTCTCCCGAGTTAACCGCCGACTGGATGAGTTCCGACGCGAACTTCAGAAATCGCGGGTAGAATCAAGCGAGGGCGGCTCGAGCGGATCCCCCTTTATTCAGGAAATACAAGAAAAGCCCGTTCCCCTCAACGTTAGGGTGCCGGCTTTGGAAACATATGATGGCGGCTCCGACCCGACGGAGCATGTCGCCACGTTTAGGGCTTAGATGGCCCTTTATGGTACGTCCGATGCGTTGATGTGTCGTGCATTCCCGACCACCTTTAGGGGCCCAGCACGCACGTGGTTTAGCCGGCTGCGCCAATCCTCAATTTCATCCTTCGACTAGTTTGCTAGGGAGTTCGAGCAAAATTTCCTTGTCAGCACGCGACCTCGGCCCTCCATGGCCACCCTGCTTGCGCTATCATAGCACGAGGAGGAGACGCTCTCCCAGTTTGTAACACGCTTTGCCACGGAGATCCGTGGGTATCCAGACGCTCACCCTTCTTTGATCATGTAGACGTTCCTGACGGGGCTGAAGCCCTCAAGGTTCTTCTGGTCGCTAATTGAGAAGCCTCCGGCCACCATCTCCAAGATGCATCCGCCCCGCTCAATCAAGGAGATGCAGCGCCTTACCGGGAAGCTGGCGGCACTCAATAGATTCATATCAAGATCGGGCGACATATGTCTTCCCCTCTTCCGAGCCCTGCGACGAGCCGACAACTTCGCTTGGACCCCGGAGTGTGGAGAGGCTTTTGAAAACCTAAAGGCGTATCTTGCCCACTTGCCCCAACTCGCTTCCCCTGAGCCTGGAGAAACCCTCGGTCTTTACCAAGCGGCATCAACACGGGCAGTCAGCTCGGTACTGGTTCGAGAAACACCGTCGAAGCAGCAGCCTATTTACTATGTCAGCCATGTCCTCGCTAGAGTCGAGGTGCGGTACTCCCCAATCGAAAGGCTGACCCTGGCGTTGATAAAGACAGCACGAAAGTTGCGCCCGTACTTCCAGTCCCACACAATCAAAGTCGTCACCGACCAGCCACTGCAACAAATCCTGTCTAAATTCGACGTATCAGGCCGAATGTTACGGTGGTCGGTCGAGCTCGGCGAATTCAACATTCAATATTTTCCTAGGAGCGCCGTCAAAGCCTAGGTACTGGCCGACTTCATCTCCGAACTAACACCTGAGGATCGTGCAGATGAATGGAAAATACCAACCGCTCGTGGACCCTGCACGTGGACGGCTCGGCCATCACCGGGGCAGCCGGGATCGGACTCGTCCTCAAAAGTCCAACCGAAGAAACCTACGAGAGATCTATCCGGCTACGATTCTGAGCCACTAACAACGAAGCCGAGTACGAAGCGCTACTACACAGCCTATGCCTCGCCCTGGAGATGCAGGTGGACAACCTCGAGGTATTCAATGAATCCCAGCTAGCGACAGGACACGTAAACGGGAACTACAAGGCCCGAGACTCGACCATGGCATCATATCTGGTAGAAACGCAGCGGCTCGCCCGCCTCTTCAATCGGTTTTCGATCACTCAGATACCCCGGGTCCAGAACGCATCGGCCGATGCCTTGGCAAAAGCAGCTTTCGCCCGAGGTTTGGAAGAAACCCCCGCGGCCGAGCCCATAACGGCACCGACCATACCGTCTTACGGCGTCGTCGAAACTCAAACCTCGTCCGACTGGATGGAGGACATACTCCGCTTCAAGAAAGACGGAACGGAGCCCGACGACCTGACTGCCGCAAGGCGACTAAGGTGAACCTAGGCCATTGCATGGTTGGTGGAAAGCTATACCGCAGAGGTTTCTCTCAACCTCTCCTACGCTGCCTCGCACCGCTCGAAGCCAAAACCGTCCTCGCCGAACTCCATGAGGGAATTTGTGGGGAACATATCGGAGGACGAACCTTAGCCTTCAAGACTCTCCGACAAGGGTATTACTGGCCAACGATGCGCCGAGACGCCGCATCGTACGTACAACAATGCCAACAATGCCAAAGGCAAGCCCGGCTGCAACACCAACTAGCGGTCCCTCTCACCCCGATGGAAGCTGCTTGGCCCTTCGCCCAATGGGGACTCGACCTCCTTGGCCCCTTCCCTCCAGCTTCGGGGCAATGACATTTTCTCATAGTCGGGGTCGATTACTTCACGAGATGGGTTGAAACCGAACCCTTGGCCTCCATCACTGAGAAGCAAGTTCAAAGCTTTACTTGGAAGAACATCATCACTCGGTTCGGGATCCCAAGGGCCATTATCACCGACAATGGGGCTCAGTTCAACAACGCCAAATTCAAAGCCTACTACTGGTCGTATGGAATACAATTGAAGTTCAGCTCAATGGCACACCCCCAAACCAACGGACAAACCAAGGTAATGAATCGGGCAATTCTAGAGGGCCTCAGGAGAAGGATCATGGGCGCGCACGGAGCCTGGGTGGAAGAGCTACCGAGCGTTCTATGGGCAATGCGGACAACCCCAAAGACTGATTCGGGCGAATCCCCGTTCAGCCTTGCGTTCGGAACCGAAGTGGTCCTCCCGCCCGAAGTGGTGTTCCCGACCTTGCGTACCTTAGGTTACAAGCAAGTAGATTCTGAGGAGGGCCTGAGAGCGCACTTAGACCTCCTCGAGGAAAGGAGAGCCAGGGCCCACCTACGCGCCCTAGCGTACAAGAAGGCTGTGGTGCGAATGTACAACCGAAGGGTCCGCCCCCGTCCAATCAAGATCAAGGATCTCATCCTCCGAAAGGCAGAGGTAACCAACCCGACCCGAGCGGGAGGCAAGCTTGCGCCCAACTCGGAAGGCCCGTATAGAGTCTACGACATGGTCCGAGAAGGGACTTACCGACTCGAAACTATGGAGGGAAACCACCTGCCAAGGACCTAGAATGCGACAAATCTGAAGAAGTTCTACCCATAAAGAAAGTTGGACAAGGTATGTGTCACGGGAAGACGCGCACGACAATAGCCAAAATGAACCATCTCCAATATAAAAGAACTTTACATGCAATGATTGGGCGATACAAAGACCGAGAGCCAACCCGACCAAAAACAAGAAAGGTAAAATACAGGTCAACACGGGGGAGGGGTTTCAGGCCCATCATCGAAGGGAACGCTTGCCGGCATATCCACGGTCTCATCCGCAGGGTGGTCGGCGAAGGGATCCAGCTCTAGCTCCCATTCCAAATGATTCGACCGGGCGCGGGCATAGGCCACCCGATATCCGAACTCATACGTCGCCCGTCTCGACCTTACCAGGCCACGCTCGAACCCTGCAGATGCCTTGTACTCGGCAACCACCCTCTCTATCCGCTCGGGCAGCACCTGTTGCTCCTCCTTCAAGGCCTCCTCGGTAGCCCAAGCGGAAGACCGGGCATACTCAATGTCGTTTGAGAGCATCTGAAGTTCATCATCTAGCGTTCGGGCGCGAACCTAGCTTTTCTCCAACTCGGCCTTTAGGCGCTTCACCTCTTCGTTCAAAGCCGAGGCGCGCTGTTCGACCGCTGCTACGGCCTCCGGGCTGAACGACTTCCTCAGCTCTTGGTTCTCGAGGCAAAGTGCGGTGTAGGTGCCCGATTGTCGCTCGATCACCCACCCGGCGTCAAGGACTCGGTCGATCAATGCCATAGCGTAGTGTTGACCCTACACCAGGAACAATATCAAGACCCACATAAGATAGCGGGCAGATAAAGGGAGGAATGCCACTACTCACCCAGACCAATGATTTGATCGCCCGATCTGCCAGCACCTCCGAGGTGGAACCGTAAAGTTCCTTAGCCAATGCTGGGTGCAGCGCCCCCCGGATAAACTCCTGGGCCGTCAACCCATCGGCCCAGACGCGGTTGTCTGCTTTGAGGTCGGGCCACCGAGGGGCATAGGGGGCTCCCGCTGTGCCAGCAGGAAGGTTGGTCATGCTCAAGGCCTGGTACCCCTCGCCCTCCAGCCGACTAACGCGGCACAAGTCCCGCATCGACTTCGGGCGCGCCGATGCCCTCTAGGCGGGGTCACCACCAGATAGGTCAATCACCTCCTTGCCTTTGACGCTCCCCGAGCCCTCACCCGGTGGAATAGCTCCCGTCAGTCCCGTGGAGTCACGTTTGCGAGCGACCGACCTCGCAGACACCTTCCTAACCGCAGTCTTCAGTTTCTTAGCAGGCCAACTCGTGTTCGGAGAACCCGGCGCACCCTCAGACGCGCCCCTTTTCGGGACATCTCCGGAGCCGTTGCCACCCCGAGATGGGGCCGCAGTAGGTCTGGTGTGAGGCGCTTTCTTCATAGACTGAAAGTTCACCATCTCTGCAAAAGGAAACCCAATCAGTCAGATAGCTCGGGACAAAAAACAATGTATGGCATGAAGACAACCATAACCCCAGCAACTGGGCTCAACCCCGCATCGGCCAGCCACTCCTCGGTCATCTCTCCGATCGCCTGAGAAGAAGACAGAATGCTCCTCAGACGATTCACATCCGCTGACTCTTTGCCTAAAGCAGTGGGAGGACATTGTCGACAGTACGGGAAGTCCATCCAGTGCTGAAGCCCCACCCCCGACTACAACTGACAAAGAAGAAGCGGCTCTTCCAACCTTTGTTGTTGGAAGGGGCGCCGCTGATCTTGAACCCACTACGGGCAGGCAAGTAATAACCGCCTTGACCTCTACACAATCGAAAGCAAGCCAGAAATAGAGCCTTGGACGGTTCTATCCCGGCCGCACGACACTCCCCGAGGAAGATGACCAAATAGCGCCAGGAGTTTGGCGCCATCTGAGACGACGATATGCCCCACTTATAGAGGTAGTAGGGAAGAGGCTGAGTTGAGGGATATAACAAACGAGGGGCAGCAGTGGCTAGACGAAGTGACGACGACCAAACAAAGATAAGGAAAACCCTTCTGGGGGAAGCTTATATAGAATAAGTCGAAGGCAACGATCGAGCTTCCCGAGGAAAGAAAAGTGAATCGCGGCCCTCGAAACCATAAGGACTCCTCAGGGCCCCCAGATTCGCTGATCTCGGAGATCCCACCCAGAAGCGCCCCATCCCCAAGACCGGCGCCGCCCCGCTCAGAGCGCCACGTGGCACGCAGCCCCAACGTGATGCAACTCCTCGCTCACCTAGACCATAAGCCCGAGTCGCTCCAGTTTGATCTCCGACTTGCGACTCGCCGGCTCGACTCATAGCCCGAGTCGCTCCAATTCAATCTCCGACTTGTTCATAGCCCGAGTCGCTCCAGTTCAATCTCCGACTTGCGACTCGCCGGCTCGACTCATAGCCCGAGTCACTCCAGTTCGATCTCCGACTTGCAACTCGCCGTCTCGGCTCATAGCCCGAGTCGCTCCAGTTCGATCTCCGACTTGCTACTCGCCGGCTCTACTCATAGCCCGAGTCGCTCCAGTTCGATCTCCGACTTGCGACTCGCCGGCTCGACTTATAGCCCGAGTCGCTCTAGTTCGATCTCCGACTTGCGACTCGCCGGCTCGACTCATAGCCCGAGTCGCTCCAGTTCGATCTCTGACTTGCGACTCGCCGGCTCGTCTCATAGCCCGAGTCGCTCCAGTTCGATCTCCGACTTGCGACTTGCCGGTGTTGAATCTCAGATTTTGATGATGAAGTCAATTGTCATTTGTTATCTAATCTATATGTTGAGATAAGTGTGCAGGATTAACTACGATGAAAGTGAGACATGCAGCAGGAGTTGCGCCGGAGTCAAGACAATGATCACGTTGGGAGTTTGAGAGTTCGACGGAAGTTCGGACAGTCATCGGAAGTTCTACGAGAACAAATCCGAGAAGTCCATAAGCTTGCCAAAGAAGCTCGTCGGTGTTAGGATCGAGAGCACTAAGAGGGGGGGAGGGGGGGTGAATTAGTGCAGCGGAAAACTTTCTGCGATTAAAATCGAAAGCTGCGTTCGAGCGATAAAAATAATTTCTGTATGAAAGTTGATACTAATCAAGGTTAAAGTCAAACTAAGCAGGCAGTTTGCAGCTATGATGAAAACCAGAATATCGGTGCAAACTGAAATCCGACGTTCGTACGAAGAAATTGATTTACGTCTAAATGCTGATTCGTAAATCACTTGATTAGATAAGACGCGGTTTAAGCAGGAGTATAAAGGCAGTGTGCAGTATTGGTAAAGCTCAAAACGTAAATGCAATCTGCAATATGATGATCATACGAAAAAGCAGATTTACGTCTAAACGCAGATTTACGTCAAAACGCAGATTTACGTCTAAACGCAGATTTACATCTAAACGTTGAAACTTATTCGTAAAATCGCAGAGGGCAGTAGCTATTGAGAAGTTTGCAGTGAAGGTAAAATGCTCAAAGGAAATGCAAACCGAGATTTAGAGTGGTTCGGTCAATCTTGACCTACTCCACTTTTGGCTTCCTCCACTGATGAGGTCACCGACGTCAACTAGAGGCCTTCCTTCAATAGGCGAAGGCCAACCACCTTCTTACAGATTCACTCCTTTTGACGGGCTTAGGAGACAACCCTTACAGAAGTTTTCTCTCCTCTCTTTACAACTCAAACTTTGAAAACAGAAAGAGGAGAACTAGCAGTTTTGAGCTCTAAGAACCACAGAAAGACAGCAAGATTTCGAGTGTGTGTTCTGTGCTTTCAGTGCTGAATGGGTGGGGTATTTATAGGCCCCAACCCAGTTCAAATTTGGAGCTCAAATCTGTCAATTCCCGGAATTCCGGGATCAGGCGGTTGCACCTCCTGACTGGGGCGGTTGCACCGCCTGGTAGAGCTCGAAGACTGAGCCTCTGGGCGGTGCCACCTCTGTCAGGGGCGGTTGCACCTCTCTGCCAGAGCTCGAAGACCGAGCTCAGGCGGTTGCACCTCTTGGCAGAGCTCGAAACTTGAGCTTTGGCGGTGCTACCTCTTGACAGAAGAGGTTGCACCGCCCAGTCTCGCTCGGAGACTGAGCCCGGGGCGGTGCCACCTCTTGGCTGGGGCGGTTGCACCGCCCAGTCTCGCTGGGAGACATAGCCTGGGCGGTGCTACCTCCGGGCTTGGGCGGTTGCACCTCCCATAGCAATCAGGGTCCGAATGGGTTAATCCATTCGGCCCAATTTGATTCTTTCAGGGGCCCAATTGCCCCAAGATTAAGCTAATGGGATCACCTCCCATTTCTAACTTAATCAATGTGCTAACTACGATTATTTCCTAATGTTGAATCTCGTATTTTGATGATGAAACTACTTGATATATGTTTATGATTTAATCTGCGTTTTGAGTGACGCAGGATGCTTCGATCAGGATGAGACAATTAAAGCAGGAAAATCATATTGTGCCGAAGGAACATGTCAGAAGATTGGACGTCGGGCCAGTGGATCGGTCGACGTATCGACAGAAGGCTTCGGGCCGTGGACTCGGGCATCGGGCCAAGAAGAGCGGGTATTGTGCCAAGGATATCGGAGTTGCGGAGTCAACTGGCCGATTGGGCAATAGGCTGCACGAGAGGACGATGCGCCGAAGAATCGGACGAAGCGTCGAGGGACCAATGACATGTCGGACAACTTGGTTAATTGCTTAGGATTAATTGTCTCGATTGAAGTTTTGTTTTAATTGTGCAGGATTAACTATGATAACGATGAAGACATAAAGCGAAACAAAGTGTCGGAGTCAAGCGCGAAGGATTTGTTGCGAGTTCGAGAGTTCGACGGAAGTCCGAAGATTCGTTGGGAGTTCGCGGAGCTCGCCGAGAAAGATCGGAGCTTGCCGAAGAAGCTCGTTGGAACTCGCTAAGAACAAATCGTGAAGTCTAGGAGCTTGCCGGGAGTCCGCAGAATGGTTTCCGAGAGTTCATCGGAAGACCGCCGGAAGTTTGCCGGAAGCTCGCTAGAAGAAGTCTTGACTTGCGGACTTTGTAATAGCTTAGAAAATGTCTTTAAATTCATAGTTAGCACGTTAATTAGGGTTAGGATTAGGTGTTAATCCTATAACCCAAGTAGGGGCCAATTAGGCCCAAGTTCGGACTGGTTTGGACCAAGTTTGGAGCCAAACCAAGTGAGCTGGAATAGTGAAGAGGTGCCACCGCCAGGGTTGGAGGTAGCACCGCCCAGGCTATGTCTTCCTGCGAGGTTGGGAGGTGCAACCGCCCCAGCCAGGAGGTGCAACCGCCAGGGCTGTGAGGTTGGGCGGTGCAACCGCCCCAGCCAGGAGGTGCAACCGCCAGGGGTGCGAGGCTGGGAGGTGCAACCGCCCCAGCCAAGAGGTAGCACCGCCAGAGCTCAAGTTTCGAGCTCTGCCAGGCGATGCAACCACCGAGCTCAGTCTTCGAGCTCTGGCAGAGAGGTGCATCAGCCTGAGCTCAGTCTCGAGCTCTGCCAGGTGATGCAACCACCAAGCTCAGTCTTCGAGCTCTGGCAGAGAGGTGCATCAGCCTGAGCTCAGTTTCGAGCTCTGCCAGGTGATGCAACCACCGAGCTCAGATTTCGAGCTCTGCCAGGTGATGCATCCACCGAGCTCAGTCTTCGAGCTCTGCCAGGTGATGCAACCATCGAGCTCAGTCTTCGAGCTCTGGCAGAGAGGAGCAATCGCCTGAGCTCAGTCTTCGAGCTCTGCCAGGCGGTGCCACCTCTCCAGTCAAGAGGTGCAACCGCCTGATCCCAGAATTCTGGGATTTGATCGATTTGATCGTTTTGAGCTCGAATTTTGAATTTGGTTGGGGCCTATAAATACCCCACCCATTCAGCACTGAAAAGATACAGACCTACACCGAAATCTTGATCTTTTCTGTGATTCTAAGAAGCTCAAAAGTGTTGTAAAGCCTTTAAGTCTCCTCCTTCTGTTCTTCAAGTTTTCAATTGTAAAGTGAGGAGAGAAAGGTCTGTAAAGGTTGTCTCCTGAGCCTGTCAAAAGGAGAGAAACTGTAAAAGGGCAGTTAGCCTTCGCCCATTGAAGGAAGGCACCTAGTTGACGTCGGCAACCTCGTCGGTGGAGGGAGCCAAAAGTGGAGTAGGTCAAGGCTGACCGAACCACTCTAAATCTCTGGTTTGCGTTTATTTTCGAGCACTTTATCATTACTGCAAACCTCCTCCATTGCTACTGCTCTCTGCGCTTTCACGAACAAGTTCTAATTGCTGTTCTTCCGAATCTGCATTCAGACGTAAATCGGCTTTCCTCGCTCAATCATCAGATTTCAGTTCACGTTTACGTCTTGATTTCAACTGCATACTGCCTTCTGCGAGTATACAAACAAGTTTCAAAGTTTAGACGTAAATCTGCGTTTAGACGTAAAACTGCGTTTAGACGTAAATCTGCGTTTAGACGTAAATCTGCGTTTAGACGTAAATCTGCGTTTAGACGTAAATCTGAGTTTAGACGTAAATCTGCGTTTAGACGTAAATCTACGTTTAGACGTAAATCTGCGTTTAGACGTAAAACTATGTTTAGACGTAAATCTGAGTTTAGACGTAAACTGCGCTTAGACGCAAAACTGCGCTTAGACGCAATCTGCGCTTAGACGCAAACTGCACTTAGATACAAACTGAGAATTTGCTTTTGCATCATAATAGTTTTTGAACGAACGCAGCTTTTGGTTTTTAATCGCTGTAAGATTTCCGCTGCACTAATTCACCCCCCCCCCTCTTAGTGCTCTCGATCCTAACAATTGGTATCAGAGCGGGGTTTTTCTCATTTCGGATTTACACCCGAGAGAAATGACTTTTCAAGAGGGCTGTTCGGTCTTTCGTCCATCGTTCTTTAACGGATTGGACTACACTTATTGGAAAACTCGAATGAGAGTTTTCTTAATTTCTCTAAATCTGGATTTATGGAATATCATTGAAAACGGTTTTCAACTTCCCTCCAAACCGATGAACGAATGGTCGGTTTTGGAGAAGAAGAATTTTTCTTTAAACGCAAAGGCTATGAATGCCTTATTTTGCGCATTGGACAAAAATGAGTTCAATCGGATTTCTACGTGTGAAACGACTTTCGATATTTGGCGCACTCTTGAAATCACGCACGAGGGAACTAGTAGAGTCAAAGACTCGAAAGTTAATATTCTACTGCTTGATTTCGAGCTTTTTCATATGAAACCAAGCGAAACCGTTGTTGACATGTACACCCGTTTTACGGATGTCGTCAATGGTTTAAAATCACTTGGTAAAAGCTTTTTGGATTTTGAACTCGTTAACAAAGTTTTGCGCTCACTTTCTAAAACTTGGGATTCAAAAGTAACTGCTATTCAAGAATCGAAAAACTTGAACCATTTTCCACTTGAAGAACTAATTGGTTCATTGATCACATATGAAATGACGTGCAATGCACGTGAAGAACTTGAGAACCACCTTCCAAAGAACAGGAAGGATTTGGAACTCTGGACAAATGAATGCCACTTGAGCGATGACTCAAGTGATGAGGACAATGATGAACAAACCAACCTTCCAAAGAACAGGAAGGATTTGGGACATAGAACATTTGAAGACCACTCGAGCATAAGCTCAAGTGATGGTGAACTTAAAATGAAACGAAAATTAAAAAGCAAAAAGAATGGAACTACTTGCTTTAAACGCAAGAAGAAGAACAAAAATTGGGATGAATCGAGCTCCTCCGAAGAAGAGAAAGTCAACAAAAGCAAGGCGGCAAACTACGCCTTAACAGCCTACAATGATGAGGTAATCGAAATCCCCCTAATTTACTTCGAAATTACATGATGCTTTTCATGATGCACTTTTCTTTTTCTTTAAATTTTCTTGAAAATTATATTTTTAATAATTTAACAATGAAAATGCAAAAATATGATCATGCTTGTAATCTTGAAAATGATAATGAAAATTGCATGT
This sequence comes from Musa acuminata AAA Group, assembly GCF_036884655.1. Classification (NCBI taxonomy): domain Eukaryota; kingdom Viridiplantae; phylum Streptophyta; class Magnoliopsida; order Zingiberales; family Musaceae; genus Musa; species Musa acuminata. Next base: position 20,765,580 of record NC_088331.1, read on the forward strand.
CTTATGTTAATGCAAGATAGAAATCTAATGATTTTACACCTAGTGAGATTAATCTTATGTGCTTGAGAAGCAAGAATGTATATTTTGATGATTTTCATATTGCTTTTCAATGACGATACATGGCTTTTGTCTGGAAGGCTTGATATTTTTCATTGTCTTTGTTTATTAAATATAATGTATGGTTTTGACATAAAAATAAAGATTTGAGCATGCTATTATAAAGTCAATCATAAATTAAAACTAAAGAAGTTTTAGGCATTTATAAGAATCATTCAAAATTATGTTCAATGAAACCTTGCTTAATGTTGCAATGAAAATATTAAAGTTATACTTGATGATTTCAGATCTGACAAATGCTACACTTTAAATATGAATCATTCTTCAATCAGATTAAATGCTTCAATCATTTTCTATCTCTAAGAGTTTTCGATTTTGGTGAAATACAAGTGATAAATTCATTTATGATATCTTGTAAATCACTTGAATTATGAATGAGTTTTTCTTTTTTATGATGTGTTAAAAGAATCACTTAAAAAGAAAATGTTTTTCCCATTTTATCGAGATTAATGATTTCATGATATTATGTGAATCTCGAAACTGATTTTGATGAAATAGTAATAACGTTATTCATGTTATGAATCTTAAAAATGATAATATGCTTCATGTGATAATATGAATACATGAAACACTTATGATTTTCTGTGTATTCATAAAATATTTATCTCATCATCCAATAACTCTTCTTGATATTCCTTATGAGATGAAATGAAATAATGCATGAAATACAAATGAGGAGTTAATAATCATGCATAATAGGATGTAATGAATTCTAGATACCATCGTTTGAATATCTATGATCATGCTGCCAAAATGATATATCACGAATGCTTGAATATCATGTTTGATATGCTCATGATGATGATTGATTTTTCGGTATCATGCATAAATTTTTTGAAATGTAATGTTAATGAATCTGTGCATTGAAACTATAATGATGCACAAATAAAAATGATTACTTACCTTTGTCATGATTTAGAAATTGATGTAAAGGGTTTTTCCCTTGTTGACAATGACAAAGGGGGAGATAGCTAGCTTGTACAAGTCAAGAAGATGAAAAAACTTGATTGCTAGCTTGCCTATCTCAAGAGGCAAAAATGCTAACTTGCACATCTAGCAAAACTTGACAAATTTGCATATATCAAGAAGCAAGAGTTGCTTTCTTGAACATCTCAAATTTGCTAGCTTGCATGATATAGAACTTGCTATCTTGAACATTACCAAAAGTGCTATCTTATATGTTATAAAACTTGAATATCTAAAACTTGATAGCATGAATGTTCTAAGCATTATATAACACTTGCTAAATCTTCTAGCTCCAAGATTGCATGATGATAAAACTTGATATTATGATTTTCATGCAATGAGTTGAACCAATATCACACACACTTGATTGTAGTACTTCTCCTTTTTGTTGATGACAAAGGGGGAGAAGTATGTTGATGACATGACATGTGATGCATAAGTTTATGCATAAGTTCATGTTGACGTATTGCAAGTATTCATGATGAATATTGCAATGTCTTGAATTCAGTTTGAATTCAAGGTTCTATCAATATGGCATATTGATAGGGGGAGTTTGTTTAAACTCCGGGAGTTAAGTTTAACTCCGTCATCAAGTGGTTGTCATCATCAAAAAGGGGGAGATTGTTGAATCTCGTATTTTGATGATGAAACTACTTGATATATGTTTATGATTTAATCTGCGTTTTGAGTGACGCAGGATGCTTCGATCAGGATGAGACAATTAAAGCAGGAAAATCATATTGTGCCGAAGGAACATGTCAGAAGATTGGACGTCGGGCCAGTGGATCGGTCGACGTATCGACAGAAGGCTTCGGGCCGTGGACTCGGGCATCGGGCCAAGAAGAGCGGGTATTGTGCCAAGGATATTGGAGTTGCGGAGTCAACTGGCCGATTGGGCAATAGGCTGCACGAGAGGACGATGCGCCGAAGAATCGGACGAAGCGTCGAGGGACCAATGACATGTCGGACAACTTGGTTAATTGCTTAGGATTAATTGTCTCGATTGAAGTTTTGTTTTAATTGTGCAGGATTAACTATGATAACGATGAAGACATAAAGCGAAACAAAGTGTCGGAGTCAAGCGCGAAGGATTTGTTGCGAGTTCGAGAGTTCGACGGAAGTCCGAAGATTCGTTGGGAGTTCGCGGAGCTCGCCGAGAAAGATCGGAGCTTGCCGAAGAAGCTCGTTGGAACTCGCTAAGAACAAATCGTGAAGTCTAGGAGCTTGCCGGGAGTCCGCAGAATGGTTTCCGAGAGTTCATCGGAAGACCGTCGGAAGTTTGCCGGAAGCTCGCTAGAAGAAGTCTTGACTTGCGGACTTTGTAATAGCTTAGAAAATGTCTTTAAATTCATAGTTAGCACGTTAATTAGGGTTAGGATTAGGTGTTAATCCTATAACCCAAGTAGGGGCCAATTAGGCCCAAGTTCGGACTGGTTTGGACCAAGTTTGGAGCCAAACCAAGTGAGCTGGAATAGTGAAGAGGTGCCACCGCCAGGGTTGGAGGTAGCACCGCCCAGGCTATGTCTTCCTGCGAGGTTGGGAGGTGCAACCGCCCCAGCCAAGAGGTGCAACCGCCAGGGCTGTGAGGTTGGGCGGTGCAACCGCCCCAGCCAGGAGGTGCAACCGCCAGGGGTGCGAGGCTGGGAGGTGCAACCGCCCCAGCCAAGAGGTAGCACCGCCAGAGCTCAAGTTTTGAGCTCTGCCAGGCGATGCAACCACCGAGCTCAGTCTTCGAGCTCTGGCAGAGAGGTGCATCAGCCTGAGCTCAGTCTCGAGCTCTGCCAGGTGATGCAACCACCAAGCTCAGTCTTCGAGCTCTGGCAGAGAGGTGCATCAGCCTGAGCTCAGTTTCAAGCTCTGCCAGGTGATGCAACCACCGAGCTCAGATTTCGAGCTCTGCCAGGTGATGCATCCACCGAGCTCAGTCTTCGAGCTCTGCCAGGTGATGCAACCATCGAGCTCAGTCTTCGAGCTCTGGCAGAGAGGAGCAATCGCCTGAGCTCAGTCTTCGAGCTCTGCCAGGCGGTGCCACCTCTCTAGTCAAGAGGTGCAACCGCCTGATCCTAGAATTCTGGGATTTGATCGATTTGATCATTTTGAGCTCGAATTTTGAATTGGGTTGGGGCCTATAAATACCCCACCCATTCAGCACTGAAAAGATACAGACCTACACCGAAATCTTGATCTTTTCTGTGATTCTAAGAAGCTCAAAAGTGTTGTAAAGCCTTTAAGTCTCCTCCTTCTGTTCTTCAAGTTTTCAATTGTAAAGTGAGGAGAGAAAGGTCTGTAAAGGTTGTCTCCTGAGCCTGTCAAAAGGAGAGAAACTGTAAAAGGGCAGTTAGCCTTCGCCCATTGAAGGAAGGCACCTAGTTGACGTCGGCAACCTCGTCGGTGGAGGGAGCCAAAAGTGGAGTAGGTCAAGGCTGACCGAACCACTCTAAATCTCTAGTTTGCGTTTATTTTCGAGCACTTTATCATTACTGCAAACCTCCTCCATTGCTACTGCTCTCTGCGCTTTCACGAACAAGTTCTAATTGCTGTTCTTCCGAATATGCATTCAGACGTAAATCGGCTTTCCTCGCTCAATCATCAGATTTCAGTTCACGTTTACGTCTTGATTTCAACTGCATACTGCCTTCTGCGAGTATACAAACAAGTTTCAAAGTTTAGACCTAAATCTGCGTTTAGACGTAAAACTGCGTTTAGACGTAAATCTGCGTTTAGACGTAAATCTGCGTTTAGACGTAAATCTGCGTTTAGACGTAAATCTGCGTTTAGACGTAAATCTGAGTTTAGACGTAAATCTGCGTTTAGACGTAAATCTGCGTTTAGACGTAAATCTGCGTTTAGACGTAAAACTGCGTTTAGACGTAAATCTGAGTTTAGACGTAAACTGCGCTTAGACGCAAAACTGCGCTTAGACGCAAACTGCAGTTAGATACAAACTGAGAATTTGCTTTTGCATCATAATAGTTTTTGAACGAACGCAGCTTTTGGTTTTTAATCGCTGTAAGATTTCCGCTGCACTAATTCACCCCCCCCCTCTTAGTGCTCTCGATCCTAACACCTAAGACATATTCTGCAGCTTGCTCCGGTGCGTCAATCGCTTCTTCCGGCGAGTTTCCGGCGAACTTCCGTCGATCATCCGACGAACCCTCGGTGATCCTCCTGCGGACTTCCGGCAAACTCCTGGACTTGCGACGATCCACTTGGCAAGTTCCGACGAGCTCCTTTGGCAAGCTTCTGGACTTCTCGGATTTGTTCCCGCAGAACCTCCGACGACTGTCCGAACTTCCGTCGAGCTCTTGAACTCCCAACGTGATCATTGTCATGACTCCGACCCAACTCCTCCTGCATGTCTTACTTTCATCGTAGTTAATCCTGCACACTTATCTCAACACATAGATTAGACAAACAATTGACAATTGACTTCATCATCAAAATCCGAGATTCAACAGTCGGAACTCGAACTGGGAGGTGATCCCATTCAAAAATCGTTGTTAGCACATTGATTAAGTTGGAAATGGGAGGTGATCCCATTAACTTAATATTGGGGCAATTAGGCCCCTGAAAAACCCAAATTGGGCCGAATGGATCAACCCATTCGGACCCTGATTTCTGTCAGGCGGTTGAACCGCCCAAGGCAGGAGGTTGCACCGCCTGGGCTCAGTCTCCGAACGAGACTGGGAGGTGCAATCGCTCCAGCCAGGCGGTGGCACCGCCTGGGGCTCAGTCTCCAAGCGAGACTAGGCGGTGCAACCTCCCCTGACAGGAGGTGGGACCGCCTGAGCTCAGTCTTCGAGCTCTGCCAGGCGGTGCAACCGCCTGAGCTCGGTCTTCGAGCTATGTCAAGAGGTGCAACCGCCCCTGACAGGAGGTAGCACTGCCCAGAGGCTCAGTCTTCGAGCTCTGCCAGGCGGTGCAACCGCTCCAGTCAGGAGGTGCAACCGCCTGATCCCGAAATTCCGGGAATTGACAGTTTTGAGCTCCAAATTTGAACTGGGTTGGGGCCTATAAATACCCCACCCATTCAGCACTGAAAGGTAATCAACTTACATCGAAATCTTGATCTTTTTCTATGATTCTTAGAGCTCAAAACTGTTGTAAAGGCCAAAAGTTCTTCTCCTTTTGTTCTTCCAAGTTCTGAGTTGTAAAGAGAGGAGAGAAAATTCTGTAAGAGTTGTCTCCTAAGCCCATCAAAAGGAGTGAAACTGTAAAAGGGTGGTTGGCCTTCGCCTATTGAAGGAAGGCCTCTAGTTGACATCGGTGACCTCGTCGGTGGAGGAAGCCAAAAGTGGAGTAGGTCAAGATTGACCGAACCACTCTAAATCTCGGTTTGCATTTACTTTGAGCATATTATCTTTACTGCAAACCTCCTCTAAAGCTTACTGCTTTATGCGCATATACTATCGGGTTTCAAGCTTTGCACTTTCCGAATCAGCGTTTAGACGTAAATCTGTTTTTCGTACGATCATCATATTTCAGTTTGCGTTTACGTTTGATTTATATCTTAACTGCAAACTACCTTTATATCCTTGCCTAAGCTGTATCTCGCCTAATCAAAGTGATTTACGAATCAGCATTTAGACGTAAATCAGTTTTTTCGTAGGAACGTCGTATTTCAGTTTGCGCTTATATTCTGGTTTTCATTATAACTGCAAACTGCCTTCATAGATTAACTTTAACATCATCTCGCTTGATCTTAAGTTAAAGTAATCTTAGAATCGGCTTTCACACCGAAATCATCTTTATCGTTCGAACGTTTTTTATCGTCGAAAGATTTCCACTGCACTAATTCACCCCCCCCTCTTAGTGCTCTTGATCATAACAATTGGTATCAGAGCGGGGTTAACTCTCTAACGGATTAAAACCCAAGAGAGATGACATACACCGAAAACCAAGAGGGTCATTCTATTACACTTCCACCCATGTTCAGTGGGACGGACTATACCTATTGGAAGACCCGAATGAGGATCTTTCTTATTTCTATGGATTTTGAACTTTGGAATCTTGTCGAAAACGAATTTTCGAAGCCTTCTCTTCCAGTGATCGATTGGAATGAATTGGAGAAGAAGGCTTTCGCTCTTAATGCAAAGGCTATGAATGCCTTATTTTGTGCACTTGATAAAAACGAGTTTAACCGTGTTTCGACTTGTGAAACCGCATTTGATATTTGGCACACACTCGAAGTGACTCACGAAGGCACAAGTAGAGTGAAAGAGTCAAAAATCAATCTTTTGTTACATTCTTTCGAACTTTTCCGGATGAAACCGAGTGAAACCATTGGCGACATGTTTACCCGTTTCACGGATGTCGTCAACGGTCTAAAAGGACTCGAAAAAAGTTTTTTGGATTTTGAGCTCGTAAATAAGATTTTAAGATCCCTTCCTAAGAGTTGGGATCCTAAAATCACTGCTATTCAAGAGGCAAAAGATCTAAGCAACTTCCCTCTTGAAGAACTAATCGGGTCATTAATGACTTACGAGATGACTTGCAAAGCTCATGAAGAGCAAGAAGACATCCTTCCAAAGAACAAGAAGGATATGACACTTAAAACTTCAGAAGGCCACTTGAGAGAAAACTCAAGTGATGAGGACTATGACGATGACTTGGCACTTCTAACAAGAAAATTTAAAAAATTCATTAAAATAAAAAAGTTTAAGAATGAAACAAAAAATAAATTTGAACCCAAGAAGGACCAAGTTATTTGCTATGAGTGCAAGAAGCCGGGACACTACAAGAGTGATTGTCCCCAAGTCAAGAAGAGAACATAAAAAAAAAGGCGCTCAAAGCAACATGGGATGACTCGAGCGCATTCGAAGAATAGGAGTCCAACACCGAGCAAGTTGCTCATTATGCCTTAATGGTCATCGAAGAGGAGGTAACAAATTTAATAGATGCAGATTTATCATTTGATGAATTATTAAATGCCTTCCATGACTTATTTGATGAATGCAAGACTATTAGTAGAAAATATAAATTGCTAAGAAAGGAGCATGATAGTCTTACTTGTAATTTTGATAAGTTAAAAACTGAATATCATGATAGTTTAAGTTCATGCACAAAATGCCATGATCTAGAAACTCTCCAAAAGGAAAACTTGCTACTTAAGGACACCTTGAAGAAATTCGAGGTTGGTAGCAAGTCATTGAACATGATCCTTACAAACAAGGGTCACGTTCCCAAAAGAAGTGGAATTGGATTTGTGAGAAGTCCTCACCAAAATCCAACCACCTTCATAAAAGGCCCCATCTTACATGTTCGACACCAAAGCAAATGTAACTTTTGTTGCAAACTTGGACACAAAACGTATTATTGTCCATTCAAGAAAATTAGTCCGAATAAATTAATTTGGGTTCCTAAAGGAACCATGATAAATTCTATGCAACATAATAAACAATGTAGATCTATTTTTGAGGCACCCAAAAGCAAATGGGTATCTAAAAATCATCCTTTCCTATAAAGACATAAAAAATTATAAGCTGGAGCAAGACATAATATTCTTCTCCTTGGATTCTCGATATTCATGACCCAAGATCCAAAAATAACTCGCAATGCTCTCTGGCCTACATAACAGATAAAGATTAGAAATCACAAATGCGATTTAGATACAATTCTATTTGATTTTTCAGAATTAGAAACGCATGATTCTCAATTCACATATCCTTTGGATTTTCGAACCCATCAGTTTCATCCGTTCATAACTTTCGAATCCAACTCTATATCATGAACTAACTAAGTTTGTCATGAACTTGCAAGGCTTACCAACTTGAACAAACTGTCACAAACATGTGTACGACATTGAGAGTATGCACGTTAAAAGATCTATCTTGATCGTGCAAAAGTCCTCGTCTTAAAAAGAAAACTCTTACGTAATTACGTAAGTAAAATTGATTGCTTTGAATGAAATTTCTTCTCAAGACAAAAACTCTCAAATCAGATCACACTGCGATCAGAACAAGTGCTCACCGCCTGTAGGTGGTGGCACCGCCCCAGCTGGAGGTAGCACCTCTGTCTGTCATGTGTTGCAAGCGGTTGCACCGCCCCAGCCAGAGGTGCAACCGCCCGCAACTCTACCCTTTTTAACCCAAGCTAGGGCCGGTGGTGAAACCGACCCCAACTCACTCCCTTCCCCTCTTTACTCTTCCAAAGCTCCTCCATCCCCATTTCTCCCCTCATAGCATCCAAATACCCCTCATTTCGGAGCAAAACATCAACAATCCTTCCCTCTCTTGAAGATCTCACTAAGGTATTCTCTAAGAAGCCCTTAAATTCTGTCTTTGATTCATTTACTCTTGCTCATCACTATTCTTCTAAACAGCAGTAGTTATGGGATCTAGAAGATCCTTAAGGGACAAAGGAAAGAGGAGATTAGTAGAAGATTTTGATCTCACCCTTTTCGATTCAAAATACCATGCTGAAAAGTTTTCCTCTTTCGAACTTAGGAGTGTCAATAAGGGAAAATATGTAGATTTAAATGAACTAAGAGACTTAGAGACAATCCAATGGTTTGCAAACTTAGATCTACTCCCTATTTTGTAAATTAATGAACCCATCTATCCAAGACTTGTTAGATTGTTTTACAACAACATACAAATAGATGAAGAAGAAAGAATGTCTACCTATCTTTTATGACAACACATCTCCATTACGGATAAATTCATTTGCGACATGATAGGCATTCTCATAAAAAGTAGAAGACTTTACTTTAGAGGATCATGGGATGATGAAACTGTTGGAACAACATATGTTGAAGCCTTAGGAACAATTTTTGCCAATCCCAACTTAACATTTGTTCCTAAAAGTTGTGAACATCTACTACCTCTAAACACTAAGGTACTTCATCATATCCTAACTAGCATCATTCTCCCTAAACAATACCATCTTGATGAAGTAAGCCAATTAGAATTACGAACTATGTATTTGATCATGAAAGGACATGACATCTGTCTTGGTTATCTTATCCAATAAAACATGTTAGAACTATCTAAGAAAGACATGATGCTCCCATATGGTGGTATAATCACTAGAATAATGAAAGCCTACGATATTCTGATACCACCGGAAGAAGAAGTAATAAAAGTAGATAGGTTTAGCATAATAAATAAAAAACTACTTCATCGATTAAGATGTTTTCATAGAAACGGTAACTGGGTTAGAATGCCTAGAAGAACCGATCCCCCTCAATCTGAACCAGAACTGGAAACACCAGTATTTAGGGGTACCCAATCTCCTCCGATCCGTCCCTTTGAGGAAACACATCCAGTTAAGCAAACTCATACATCATCTGTCGAAGATATTGGGATTCGGATGGACCGATTCGAACAAATACAAGAACGACTTGAACATCGACAAGATCAAATCCTATCTGAGCTGCAACAAATTCATCGACAATTTGACTCTTTATTTAGGCACTTTAATTTTCCACCTCATGAATGAGCTTGTATGAACACAATCATCTGTTGTTATTGTAAACTCCTTATGTTACTCACCATGATAGGCTTTGCCTTGATCCTTGATATGGTTACCTGATTTATTTTGTGAGCATATGTAGAGTTACAAACATCTCTCATTGTTTATCTCGGATTTTATATTGAAACTAAATGTTTTGAAAACCTTGTGCCTTGATTTCCATGATAAATATAATTTGAGAAGCTGATATTTTTACAAAACCTCTGAGTGAAGAGCAATTTGATTTCATAAGAAGAGAATTAGGAATGTTGATGTGTCCGAATACATAAATTAGTTAAAATTATTTTTCGGACTTTATTGAATGATCAAATCACTTGATTGCCATTACATGCCTAAATAACATGTTGGAAATTATGTGTTGAATACAAAAATGTTTTGTCTTCATGATTGTATTTGAAAATCTGTAGCATAGTCTTGTCCGAATGCATGAAAGAGTTCATTTCATTTTCAGATTCGCTTAACAATTGGAATGCTAAAAATCGAATTTTCTCATACATTCTTATGAAAAATATTTCTTCTGAAATTAATTTGATGAAATAATTCCTGCTTATGAATTCCATCTTGAAATATGGATTATAGTATTTTTACTTGCAAAAAGTTGTTTCACACACATCTTGACTCAAAGTAAATTCACAAATAGCTGGTATCACAAATGACTTTCCTTCTTCATGCAAAAAGGATTATAACAGAAAAGAGGAAGAAGTATTCAACGCAATCTACGTATCATGCCTTCCTTTATATGCTTGATAATTTGCTGATATCACAACTACCATGCTTTTTGTTGATGACAAAAGGGGAGAAATATATGAATTAATGCTATAAACACTGATGCTATGATTATGCCATGCTTGCATCACCAAGAGATATATGAACAGATGCCGTACATTAATTTGTATTATGCCTTGAGTTGATATCTTACCATGTGAAAAAATGCAATACTTGCTAAAATATTTGAAACGTGTACATCATGTAATGATATCAAAATCTTACTTCACAGCTTTACATGTTGATATCTTACTATATGATGAATTGCTACTATTACCATCATTCAAACTTGTTATATTTGAAAATGAATGTCAAGCCTTGACATCATCTTCAGAGAGATACATCATGATGGGAATCATGATGGGAGTATTGATAAGTTCAAATGATTTTAACTTATCAATATGTCTCTTGAATTCTTAGGTTTTGAATTCAAGAATGACTTATCTCAAGTATGACATATAGACAGGGGGAGTTAAGGTTAACTGCATTATCAATTGATTGTCATCATAAAAAAGGGGGAGATTGTTGAATCTCGGATTTTGATGATAAAGTCAATTGTTATTTGTTATCTAATCTATATGTTGAGATAAGTGTGCAGGATTAACTACGATGAAAGTGAGATATGCAGCAGGAGTTGCGCCGGAGTCAAGACAATGATCACGTTGGGAGTTCGAGAGTTCGACGGAAGTTCGGACAGTCATCGAAAGTTCTGCGGGAACAAATCCGAGAAGTCCATAAGCTTGCCAAAGAAGCTCGTCGGAACTCGCCAAGTGAATCGTCGCAAGTCCAGGAGTTTGCCGGAAGTCCGTAGGAGCATCACCGAGGGTTCATCGGATGATCGACGAAAGTTCGCCGGAAACTCGCCGGAAGAAGCGATTGACGCAACGGAGCAAGTTGCAGTAAATGTCTTAGGAAAAATCGTAGTTAGCACATTGATTAAGTTGGAAATGGGAGGTGATCCCATTAACTTAATCTTGGGGCAATTAGGCCCCTGAAAAACCCAAATTGGGCCGAATGGATCAACCCATTCGGACCCTGATTTCTATCAGGCGGTTGAACCGTCCAAGGTAGGAGATTGCACCGCCTGGGCTCAGTCTCCGAGCCAGACTGGGAGGTGCAACTACTCCAGCCAGGCGGTGGCACCGCCTGGGGCTCAATCTCCAAGCAAGACTGGGCGGTGCAACCTCCCCTGACAGGAGGTGGCACAGCTTGAGCTCAGTCTTCGAGCTCTGCCAGGCGGTGCAACCGCCTGAGCTCGGTCTTCAAGCTCTGTCAGGAGGTGTAACCACCCCTGACAGGAGGTAGCACCGCCTAGAGGCTCAGTCTTCGAGCTCTGCTAGGCGGTGCAACCGCTCCAGTCAGGAGGTGCAACCGCTTGATCCCGAAATTTCAGGAATTGACAGTTTTGAGCTCCAAATTTGAACTGGGTTGGGGCCTATAAATACCCCACCCATTCAGCACTGAAAGGTAATCAACTTACACCGAAATCTTGTTCTTTTTCTGTGATTCTTAGAGCTCAAAAATGTTGTAAAGGCCAAAAGTTCTTCTCCCTTTGTTCTTCCAAGTTCTGAGTTGTAAAGAGAGGAGAGAAAATTCTGTAAGAGTTGTCTCCTAAGCCCGTCAAAAGGAGTGAAACTGTAAAAGGGTGGTTGGCCTTCGCCTATTGAAGGAAGGCCTCTAGTTGACGTCGGTGACCTCGTCGGTGGAGGAAGTCAAAAGTGGAGTAGGTCAAGATTGACCGAACCACTCTAAATCTCGGTTTGCATTTACTTTGAGCATATTATCTTTACTGCAAACCTCCTCTAAAGCTTACTATTTTCTGGGCATATACTATCGGGTTTCAAGCTTTGCACTTTCCGAATCAGTGTTTAGACGTAAATCTGTTTTTCGTACGATCATCATATTTCAGTTTGCGTTTACGTTTGATTTCTATCTTAACTGCAAACTGTTGAATCTCGGATTTTGATGATGAAGTCAATTGTCAATTGTTTGTCTAATCTGTGTGTTGAGATAAGTGTGCAGGATTAACTACAATGAAAGTAAGACATGCGGTAGGAGTTGGGCCGGAGTCATGACAATGATCACGTTGGGAGTTCAAGAGCTCGACGGAAGTTCGGACAGTCGTCGGAGGTTCTGCGGGAACAAATCCGAGAAGTCCAGAAGCTTGCCAAAGGAGCTCGTCGGAACTTGCCAAGTGGATCGTTGCAAGTCCAGGAGTTTGCCGGAAGTCCGCAGGAGGATCACCGAGGGTTCGTCGGATGATCGACGGAAGTTCGCCGGAAACTCGCCGGAAGAAGCGATTGACGCACCGAAAGAAGCGATTGACGCACCGGAACAAGCTGCAGAATATGTCTTAGGAAATAATCGTAGTTAGCACATTGATTAAGTTAGAAATGGGAGGTGATCCCATTAGCTTAATCTTGGGGCAATTGGGCCCCTGAAAGAATCAAATTGGGCTGAATGGATTAACCCATTCGGACCTTGATTGCTGTGGAAGGTGCAACCGCCCAAGCCAGGAGGTAGCACCGCCCAGGCTATGTCTCCCAGCGAGACTGGGCGGTGCAACCGCCCCAGCCAAGAGGTGGCACCGCCCCGGGCTCAGTCTCCGAGCGAGACTGGGCGGTGCAACCTCTTTTGTCAAGAGGTGGCACCGCCAGAGCTCAAGTTTCGAGCTCTGCCAGGAGGTGCAACCTCCCCAGTCAGGCGGTGCAACTGCCTGAGCTTAGTCTTCGAGCTCTGGCATAAAGGTGCAACTGCCCTTGACAGAGGTGGCACCGCCCAGAGGCTTAGTCTTCGAGCTCTGCCAAGCGGTGCAACCGCCCCAGTCAGGAGGTGCAATCGCCTAATCTCGGAATTCCGGGAATTGACAGATTTGAGCTCCAAATTTGAACTGGGTTGGGGCCTATAAATACCCAACCCATTCAGCACTGAAAACACAGAACACACACTCGAAATCTTGCTGTCTTTCTGTGGTTCTTGGAGCTCAAAACTGCTAGTTCTCCTCTTTCTGTTCTTCAAAGTTTGAGTTGTAAAGAGAGGAGAGAAAACTTCTGTAAGGGTTGTCTCCTAAGCCCGTCAAAAGGAGTGAATCTATAAGAAGGTGGTTGGCCTTCGCCTATTGAAGGAAGGCCTCTAGTTGACGTCGGTGACCTCATCGGTGGAGGAAGCCAAAAGTGGAGTAGGTCAAGATTGACCGAACCACTCTAAATCTCGGTTTGCATTTCCTTTGAGCATTTTACCTTCACTGTAAACTTCTCAATAGCTACTGCCCTCTATGATTTTACGAATAAGTTTCAACGTTTAGACGTAAATCTACGTTCAGACGTAAATCTACGTTTTGACGTAAATCTACGTTTAGACGTAAATCTGCTTTTTCGTATGATCATCATATTGCAGATTGCATTTACGTTTTGAGCTTTACCAATACTGCACACTGCCTTTATACTCCTGCTTAAACTGCGTCTTATCTAATCAAGTGATTTACGAATCAGCATTTAGACGTAAATCAGTTTCTTCGTATGAACGTCGGATTTCAGTTTGCGCCGATATTCTGGTTTTCATCATAGCTGCAAACTGGCTGCTTAGTTTGACTTTAACCTTGATTATTATCAACTTTCATACAGAAATTGTTTTTATCGTTCGAATGCAGCTTTCGATTTTAATCGCAGAAAGTTTTCCGCTGCACTAATTCACACCCCCCCCCCCCCCCCTCTTAGTGCTCTCGATCCTAACAATTGGTATCAGAGCCCAGTTAACTCTCAAACGGATTAAAACCCAAGAGAGATGGCTTACGCCGGAAACCAAGAGGGCCATTCGATTACACGTCCACCCATGTTTAATGGGACAGACTACACCTATTGGAAGACCCGAATGAGGATCTTTCTTATCTCTATAGATGTTGAACTTTGGAATCTTGTCAAAAATGGTTTTTCGAAGTCTTCTCTTCCAATGATCGATTGGAATGATTTGGAGAAGAAGGCTTTCGCTCTCAATGCAAAGGCTATGAATGCATTATTTTGCGCACTTGATAAAAATGAGTTTAATCGTGTTTCGATTTGTGAAACTGCATTTGATATTTGGCACACACTCGATGTGACTCATGAAGGCACAAGTAGAGTGAAAGAGTCAAAAATCAATCTTCTATTACGCTCCTTCGAACTTTTCCGAATGAAACCGAGTGAGACTATTGGCGACATGTTTATCCGTTTCACGGATGTCGTCAACGGTCTAAAAGGACTCGGAAAAAGTTTTTCGGATTTTGAGCTCGTAAATAAGATTTTAAGATCCCTTCCTAAGAGTTGGGATCCTAAAGTCACTGCTATTCAAGAGGCAAAAGATCTAAACAACTTCCCTCTTGAAGAACTAATTGGGTCATTAATGACCTACGAGATGACTTGCAAAGCTCATGAAGAGCAAGAAGACATCCTTCCAAAGAACAGGAAGGATATGACACTTAGAACTTTGGAAGACCACTTGAAAGAAAACTCAAGTGATGAGGACTGTGATGCTGACTTGGCACTTCTAACAAGAAAATTTAAAAAATTCATTAAAAGAAACATGTTTAAAAATGACACTAAAAATAAACTTGAACCCAAGAAGGACCAAGTTATTTGCTATGAGTGCAAAAAGCCAGGACACTACAAGAGTGACTGTCCCCAAGCCAAAAAGAGAACAACAAAGAAGAAGGCGCTCAAAGCAACATGGGATGATTCGAGCGCATCCGAAGAAGAGGAGTCCAACACCAAGCAAGTTGCTCATTACGCCTTAATGGCCATCGGAGATGAGGTAACGAATTTATTAGATGCTGATTTATCTTTCGATGAATTATTAAATGCCTTCCATGACTTATTTGATGAATGCAAGATTATCAATAGAAAATACAAATTGCTAAAAAAGGAGCATGATAATCTTACTTATGATTTTGATAAGTTAAAAACTGAATATCATGATAGTTTAAATTCATGTATTAAATGCCATGATCTAGAAACTCTCCAAAAAGAAAACCTGCTACTTAAGGACACCTTGAAGAAATTCGAGGTTGGTAGCAAGTCATTGAACATGATCCTTGCAAACAAGGGTCACGTTCCAAAAAGGAGTGGAATTGGATTTGTGAGAAGTCCTCACCTAAATCCAACCACCTTCATAAAAGGCCCCATCTTACATGTTCAACACCAAACCAAATGCTACTTTTGTTGCAAATTTGGACACAAGACGCATTATTGTCCATTCAAGAAAATAAGTCCAAACAAACTGACTTGGGTTCCTAAAGGAACCATGATAATGTCTATGCAACATGATAAACAATGTAGATCTATCTTTGAGGTACCCAAAAGCAAATGGGTACCTAAAAATCATCCTTTCTTATAGAAACCCACACCATCGCAAGCTAGGAGCAAGAGATGGTACCTTGATAGTGGATGCTCAAGGCATATGACCGGAGATCCATCTCAATTCTCTAAGCTCACTAGCATAGACGAAGGCTATGTCACCTTCGGAGACAACAACAAGGGTAAAATCATTGGCAAAGGAACCATAGGTAACAAATCCAACTTCTTTATTGAAGATGTTTTGTTAGTTGATGGTTTAAAACATAACCTCTTGAGCATTAGTCAATTATGTGATAAAGGATACACTGTCAAATTCAAATCTAATGCTTGCATCATTGAAAAACCACATAAAAACATGTCCATGATTGCATTAAAATAAAATAACGTATACACTATTGACATAAATGATTTGTGTAATGAAATGTGTTTTTCGGTTTTGAATGAGGATGCTTGGCTATGGCATAGAAGATTAGGTCATGCTAGCATGAAACTAATCACTCAAATATCATCTAAAAAATTTGTAAGAGGAATTCCTCATATCAAGTTCATCAAAGATAATGTATGTGATGCTTGCCAATTAGGTAAACAAATTAAGGGTAGTTTCAAGACTAAGAATCAAATAAGCACCTCTAGGCCCTTACAATTGATCCATATAGACTTGTTCGGACCAATCTCTACATCAAGTCTAGGAGGTAGCAAATACGCCTTTGTCATTGTTGATGACTATAGCAGATATACATGGACCTACTTCTTAAAACAGAAAAATGAATGCTTTAGATATTTTACCAAATTTTGTAAACTTGTTCAAAATGAGAAGGGTTCTATGATTTCATCAATTAGAAGTGATCATGGTGGAGAATTTCAAAACCATGATTTCCAAGAATTCTGTGAACTCAATGGATACAACCATAATTTCTCTACTCCAAGAAATCCTCAACAAAATGGGGTAGTAGAAAGAAAAAATTGAAATTTACAAGAAATGGCAAGAACCATGCTGAATGAACATAGCCTACCCAAATATTTTTGGGCCGAAGCCGTAAAAACTACATGCTATATTTTGAATAGAGTTCTAGTAAGACCCCTACTCACTAAAACTCCTTATGAGTTATGGAATAACAAAAAACCTAATGTTTCATATTTTAAAGTATTTGGGTGTAAGTGTTTTATCTTGAATGAAAAGGATAACTTAGGAAAATTTGATGCTAAATCCGATGAAGGAATCTTTCTTGGTTATTCTTCGGTTTCTAAATCTTTTCGTATCTTCAATAAAAGAACTTTAATTATTGAAGAATCCATTCATGTTGCTTTCAATGAGATTTCCAAAATTAGGAAAA
Organism: Musa acuminata AAA Group; assembly: GCF_036884655.1. Lineage (NCBI taxonomy): Eukaryota > Viridiplantae > Streptophyta > Magnoliopsida > Zingiberales > Musaceae > Musa > Musa acuminata. The sequence goes on from NC_088331.1 coordinate 20,782,561, forward strand.
ATGACCTTGATGATGATGTTAATTTTGATTCCTTGAATTTAAATGAAACCCCGTCTCCAACTGGCAACTTGGATGCATCCACTTCCCAGATTTCCTTACCCAAGGATTGGAAGTATGTAGATGCTCATCCTAAGGACCTAATCTTAGGGGACACATCAAAGGGGGTTCAAACCCGATCTTATTTTAAAAATTTTTGTGCCAACGCCGCTTTTCTCTCCCAAATTGAACCCAAATGTGTTGATGAAGCCATGAAAGATGATTCATGGAGTATCGCAATGCAAGATGAATTGAATCAATTTGAGAGAAATGAGGTGTGGATGCTTGTTCCTAGGCCAAATGACCATTTAGTTATTGGTACTAAATGGGTCTTTAGAAACAAGCAAGATGAAAATGGTATCGTGGTTAGAAACAAGGCTAGATTAGTGGCCAAAGGTTTCAACCAAGAAGAAGGTATCGATTATGAAGAAACCTTCGCTCCTATGGCTCGATTAGAAGCCATAAGGATGCTCATTGCCTACGCTAGTAGTAATAATTTTAAGTTGTTTCAAATGGATGTTAAAAGCGCTTTTCTTAACGGCTTTATTTCCGAAGAAGTCTATGTTGAACAACCTCCTGGATTTGAAAATAATAGTCTCCCTAATCATGTGTTTAGATTAACTAAAGCTCTCTATGGTTTAAAACAAGCTCCAAGGGCTTGGTACGAGAGACTTAGTTCTTTTCTTATTGAAAATAATTTCATAAAAGGCAAGGTTGATACTACATTATTCATCAAGAATCTTGAAAATAATTTTCTCATTGTTCAAATTTATGTTGATGATATTATCTTTGGTTCTACGAATGAATCTCTCTGTGAATCTTTTGCTAAAACTATGAGTCTTGAATTTGAAATGAGTTTAATGGGAGAGTTAACATTCTTCTTAGGTTTACAAATCAAACAACTAAGCAATGACATCTTTATTAGTCAAACTAAATATGCTATGAATTTACTAAAGAAGTTTAATATGAAGAACTGAAAAGCCATTAACACTCCTATGAGCACCTCCACTAAGTTAGAAATTGATGAAAGTGGAGAAAGCTTCGATCAAAAAACTTATAGGGGTATGATAGAAAGTTTACTTTACCTCACTACAACAAGACCAGACATCATGTTCAGTGTAGGACTTTGTGCAAGATTTCAATCAAACCCTAAGATATCTCATCTCAAAGCAGTTAAAATAATACTCATATATCTTAATGGTACCACAAATCTAGGATTATGGTATCCAAAATCAGAGAATCTTGAGTTAATTGCTTATGCTGATGCGAACTTCGCTGGCTGTAGATTAGATAGAAAAAGCACATCAGGAACATGTCAATTCTTAGGACATGCCCTTGTTTCCTGGTCATCTAAGAAACAAAACTCGGTTGCATTATCAACAACCGAAGCTGAATATATTGCAGCAAGTGCATGCTGTGCACAAGTTGTTTGGATGAAAAACACCTTAGAAAATTATAAAGTTCATCTTAAAAATATTCCCATTAAATGTGATAACACAAGTGCAATATGCTTAACAAAGAACCCTATACAACACTCAAGAACAAAACATATTGATATTAGACATCACTTTATACGAGATCATGTTACGAATCATGATGTAATCATAGAGTTCATCGATACGAAACATCAACTAGCTGATATCTTTACAAAACCTCTAAGTGAAGAACAATTTGATTTTTTAAGAAGAGAATTAGGAATGTTGATGTGTCCGAATACTTAAACTAGTTAAAATTATTTTTCGGACTTTATTGAATGATCAAATTACTTGATTACTATTACATGCCTTGGTATCACTTGATCAAATAACATGTTGGAAATTATGTCCGAATGCATGGAAAAGTTTATTTCATTTTCGGATTTGCTTAACAATTTGAATGCTAAAAATCGAATTTTCCTGTACACTCTTATGTAAATTTTTTTTTGGAAAAATGCGTTTCCTCTTTCATGCACAAAGAATTATAACATACAAGGAGAAGAGGTATTCAAAGCATTATACGTGTCATGCCTTCCTTTATGTGCTTGATAACCTGCTTATATTGTTCTCTTGGAATCACATCTACCATGTTTTTTCTTGATGACAAAGGGGGAGAAATATATGAATTGATATGTTTGCTATCACTGATGCTGATATGTTTGCTATCACTGATGTTGATATGGTTGCTATCTCTGATGCTATGATTAGGCCATACTTGCATCACCAAGAAATATATGATTGCTATCATTGCTATGATTAGGCTATACTTGCATCACCAAGAAATATATGATTGCTATATGCCCTGTATCAAGATATCAAACAAAAATTTGCATCGTACGAACTGATATCTTACCATGTGATGCAATGCTACACTTGCTAAAATATTCGAAATGTGTATATCATGTAATGATATCAAAATCTTGCTTCACAGCTTTACATGTCGATATCTTACAATATGATGAATTGCTACAATTACCATCATTCAAACTTGTTATATTTGAAAATGAATGTCAAGCCTTGACATCATCTTCAAAGAGATACATCTTGATAGGAATCATGATGGGAATATGTCTCTTGAATTTATAAAGGTTTTAAATTCAAGAAGTATGGCATATAGACAGGGGGAGTTAAGGTTAACTCCATTATCAATTGATTGTCATCATAAAAAAGGGGGAGATTGTTGAATCTCGGATTTTGATGATAAAGTCAATTGTCAATTGTTTGTCTAATCTGTGTATTGAGATAAGTGTGCAGGATTAACTACGATGAAAGTAAGACATGCAGCAGGAGTTGGGCTGGAGTCATGACAATGATCACGTTGGGAGTTCAAGAGCTCGACGGAAGTTCGGACAGTCGTCGGAGGTTTTGCGGGAACAAATCCGAGAAGTCCAGAAGCTTGCCAAAGGAGCTCGTCGGAACTTGCCAAGTGGATCGTCGCAAGTCCAGGAGTTTGCCAGAAGTCCGCAAGAGGATCATCGAGGGTTCGTCAGATGATCGATGGAAGTTCGCCGGAAACTCGCCGGAAGAAGCGATTGACGCACCGGAGCAAGCTGCAGAATATGTCTTAGGAAATAATCGTAGTTAGTACATTGATTAAGTTAGAAATGGGAGGTGATCCCATTAGCTTAATCTTGGGGCAATTGGGCCCCTGAAAGAATCAAATTGGGCCGAATGGATTAACCCATTCGGACCCTGATTGCTGTGGGAGGTGCAACCGCCCAAGCCAGGAGGTAGCACCGCTCAGGCTATGTCTCCCAGCGAGACTGGGCGGTGCAACCGCCCCAGGCTCAGTCTCCGAGCGAGACTGGGCGATGCAACCTCTTCTGTCAAGAGGTGGCACCGCCAGAGCTCAAGTTTCGAGCTCTGCGAGGAGGTGCAACCTCCCTAGTCAGGCGGTGCAACCGCCTGAGCTCGGTCTTCGAGCTCTGGCAGAGAGGTGCAACTGCCCCTGATAGAGGTGGCACCGCCCAGAGGCTCAGTCTTCGAGCTCTGCCAGGCGGTGCAACCGCCCCAGTCAGGAGGTGCAACCGCTTGATCCCGGAATTCCGGGAATTGACAGATTTGAGCTCCAAATTTGAACTGGGTTGGGGCCTATAATTACCCTACTCATTCAGCACTGAAAACACAGAACACACACTTGAAATCTTGCTGTCTTTCTGTGGTTCTTAGAGCTCAAAACTGCTAGTTCTCCTCTTTTTGTTCTTCAAAGTTTGAGTTGTAAAGAGAGGAGAGAAAACTTCTGTAAGGGTTGTCTCCTAAGCCCGTCAAAAGGAGTGAATCTGTAAGAAGGTGGTTGGCCTTCGCCTATTGAAGGAAGGCCTTTAGTTGACGTTGGTGACCTCATCGGTGGAGGAAGGCAAAAGTGGAGTAGGTCAAGATTGACCGAACCACTCTAAATCTCGGTTTGCATTTCCTTTGAGCATTTTACCTTCACTACAAACTTCTCAATAGCTACTGCCCTCTGCGATTTTACGAATAAGTTTCAACGTTTAGACGTAAATATGCGTTTAGACGTAAATCTGCATTTTGACGTAAATCTGCGTTTAGACGTAAATCTGCTTTTTCGTATGATCATCATATTGCAGATTGCATTTACGTTTTGAGCTTTACCAATACTGCACACTGCCTTTATACTCCTGCTTAAACTGCGTCTTATCTAATCAAGTGATTTACGAATCAGCATTTAGATGTAAATCAGTTTCTTCGTACGAATGTCGGATTTCAGTTTATGCCGATATTCTGGTTTTCATCATAGCTGTAAACTGCCTGCTTAGTTTGACTTTAACCTTGATTAGTATCAACTTTCATACATAAATTGTTTTTATCGTTCGAACGCAGCTTTCGATTTTAATCGCAGAAAGTTTTCCGCTGCACTAATTCACCCCCCCCTCTTAGTGCTCTCGATCCTAACACAAACTGCCTTTATATCCTTGCCTAAGCTATATCTCGCCTAATCAAAGTGATTTACGAATCAGCATTTAGACGTAAATCAGTTTCTTCGTACGAACGTCGTATTTCAGTTTGCGCTTATATTCTGGTTTTCATCATAACTGCAAACTGCCTTCATAGATTAACTTTAACGTCATCTCGCTTGATCTTAAGTTAAAGTAATCTTAGAATCAACTTTCACACCAAAATCGTCTTTATCGTTCGAACATTTTTTATCATCGAAAGATTTCCGCTGCACTAATTCACCCCCCCCCCTCTTAGTGCTCTTGATCCTAGTAGTCGGCTCGGCTCATAGCCCGAGTCGCTCCAGTTCGATCTCCGACTTGCGACTCGCCGGCCCAACCATCCCCTACAGATGACCAGCACGTCCAAGGAATCTAGACCTAGGTGCGCCTCTCGTCCACGCAATTTTTAAAAACCACACGACACGCCTCCGTATGGGGGGGGCGGGTGGGGGAAGTGATGAGGGATACCCTAGGGGACCCGACAGCGTTACAGTTGGTGACACGCGCCATCCCGCGGAAGCCAGGTCAACCGAAAGGACGCCCTCTAACAGGGGCAACAAAGGAGACACGACCTGATTAACATCAGCTACCCTGGATGATGCCTCGCGCCTCGATCGACCCGACAGCACTCGGTCAAACTGACCAGAACACCAACCGAGGTACATTAACACCCTGCTCGGGCTTGACCCTACACGCCACGCCAACGTCGCTGCTAGACGTTACCAGAAGTATAGCCCTACTCCCTGCAAATGGTCACACCGGATAGCGGTAACCCTTCACTATAAAACCCCTTGCCTGCCGAGGGAGGAGGGAGGACAAAAAAAACCCCCGGCGACCATCTACTAACTTGATCGTCGGAGGGGTCGGGTCGAGCATCCCGACTCGACCTGTGTGCAGGTAAGAAGACGAGGCACACTCGACTCGAGGCTCAGGCGAGGAGCCCCTTTCCCGGAGGAAACGGTGACCCACCGCTGCAACTGAACCCGAACCTAGCTGCGTTGGCCCCGAGGCCACGGTATAAAGTTGTTCATGATGGGGATATAAAGAGGAATAACCTTTGTATATGAACAAATACTAGAAGACCATAATACGTAGTGGAATTAAATAGAAACACAATCAAACAGAACACCAAGATATACGTGGAAAACCCCTTCAATGTGAAGGGTAAAAACCACGGGGCAAACTAGAGATAATCTACTATGAGAATAATGAATATACAAATCTCAATCTCTTGCCCTAAACCCTAGCAACAACCACAAGAGAATAACTGGGATACAAGGATCACGTCACTGCCCACAATATCTAAAACCTCCCCAAGTAATCACAGCAAGAGTCTACTGTAGATTTTATCTAACTTGAGATGAGAACACTGCTAGATGATTGAGAACAGTTTCTCTGCATTGTCCTTGTCTTCTTCCCTTTCTTTCTCTTCCTTTTCTGTCTTGTTTTCCTTCTTCTCTTTGGAATCCCGTGACACTCAAGATCTGCCTCATTGCTACCGTTTATAGCCTTTTTCTGCTTCTAAAATGCAGCCACCATACCCCCCTAATCTTAATTAGGGTTAGGCTAAGAGGGGGTGTGGGCTGCCCTAGCCCACATGGGCTGAATATGGGCTATCAGCCCAACAACCTCCCCCTTCAGCCCATAAGGGAGGTTATCCCATGACTCCTCAATGTGAAGCCATGCCGACCGGCTGTCGGTATATCTCCTGTCTTTCTTTTGGTAAGGTCTTCGTCAACATGTCTGCTCCATTGTCATCTGTATGAATTTTCTGAAGCTGCAACTGCTTCTCTTCAAATACATTTCGAATCCAGTGGTATCTGACATCTATATGCTTTGATTTGGAATGAAACATTGGGTTCTTACACAAATAGATGGCACTCTAGCTGTCACAATGCACCACATAATTTTTCTGTTTCAGCCCCAATTCTTGTAAGAATTCTTTCATCCATAACATTTTTTTGCATACCTCTATAGCAGCAATATATTCTGCTTCTGTGGTAGAGAGAGCAATACACCTTTGCAACCTGGATTGCCATGACACAGCTCCCCCTGCAAAAGTAAGTACATAACCTGAAGTAGACTTTCTCGTATCTATATCTCTTGCCATATATGCATCTGTGTAACCTGTCAACACATGTGGTCCACCTCCAAAGCTTAAACAAACCTTAGAGCTCCCTCTGAGATATCTAAAAATCCACTTCACTGCTGCCCAGTGCTTTTTGCCTGGATTTACAAGAAATCTGCTAGTAACACCCACTGCATATGCGATGTCCGGCCTCGTACATACCATTGCATACATTAAACTTCCAACTGCTGAAGCATAAGGAACCTTTTGCATTTTCTCCTTCTCCTCGTCACTTGACGGACTCTATTCTGAGCACAACTTGAAGTGACCTGCAAGAGGAGAACCAACTGGTTTTGCGTTGCTCATACTGAATCTTTCCAATACCTTCTCGATGTATTTCTCCTGTGACAACCAAATCTTATTGTTTTTCCTATCACGGGAAATATGCATGCCTAGTATTTGCTTTGCTGGCCCCATGTCCTTCATTGCAAAAGACTCACTCAGTTCCTTCTTCAACCTGTCAATTTTAAACATATCTTTCCCAAGAATAAGCATGTCATCAATATAAAGTAAGAGAATAATAAAATCCTCACCGAACCATTTGATGTACACACAATGATCTGAAGCCGTTCTTTTGTATCCATTTTCTATCATAAATGAATCAAACTTTCTGTACCACTATCTTGGAACTTGCTTTAGCCCATACAAGCTCTTCTTCAACTTGCAGACAAAATTATCTTTACCTTTGACTTTAAAGCCTTATGGTTGCTCCATATAAATTTCCTCCTCTAAATCACCATGAAGGAAAGCTGTCTTCACATCTAACTGCTCAACCTCCAAATCCTGGCTAGCAGCAATACCAAGAGCAACACGAATAGAAGACATTTTAACAACAGGAGAGAAAATCCCTTCAAAGTCAATACCTTTCTTTTGACCAAAGCCTTTCACAACCAATCTAGCTTTGTACTTTGGTTGAGAACAATATTCTTGAGTCTTCAACCTAAAAACCCACTTGTTCTTCAAGGTCTTCATTCCATTTGGTAGCAGCACTAAATTATAAGTGTGGTTCTTCTGAAGAGCATCCATCTCTTCCTGCATAGCAAGTAACCACTTCTCTTTCTGCTCACTTTCAACTGCTTCCTGGTAACTCTCTGGTTCACCTGCATCAGTAAGCATCACATACTCATCTGTAGAGTATCTTCTGGAAGGTTGACGTTATCTAGAAGATCTTCTCAACTGAGGTTCTGTTGGAACTTGCTCTCCTACTTCTTCTTGCTCAACATGTCCTGCAGGTAGATCAACATCAGGCTCTACACTATCTTCCTGCACATCTCCCCCATCACCATGATATACTGGAGGAATAACTGGGTCACAATCTGCTAATTCTTCTGCAGAAGTTTTGGCATGTGTCTTCTTCTTCAAATCTTCAAAGGTTTGATCCTCAAAGAAGACTACATCTCTGCTTTTGAATACCTTCTGCTTTTTTGGATCTCAAAGCCTGTAACCAAAATGATCATGTGAGTAACCAAGAAAAATACATTCTTTAGACTTACCATCCAGCTTGGACCTCTCATTGTCTGGAATATGTGTAAATGCGCGACAACCAAATACTCTCAAATGCCTGTATGAAACATCTTTCTCTGACCATACATGCTCTGCAACATCACCATCTAGGGTTGTACATGGTGATAAGTTGATCACATCAACTGCAGTCCTCAAAGCCTCATCCCAAAACCTTTTGGGTAGCTTGGCCTGTGAAAGCATACATCTAATTTTTTCCATGATGGTGCAGTTCATCCTCTCTGCAATTGCATTATGCTGAGGTGTACCAGGAATTGTCATCTCATGTTGGATCCCATGTGACCTGCAATAGTCATTAAACAATCTTGTATACTCACCACCATTATCTGATCTTATGCATTTCAATTTTCTTACTTTCTCCCTTTCAACCCTGGCATGAAACTCTTTGAAGATATTAATAACCTGATCTTTGGTCTTCAAAGCATAGGCCCAAACTTTCCTGAAAAAATCATCTATAAAAGTGACAAAATAAAGTGCACCACATATACCAAGAACATCAATAGATCCACCAAGAGTTTTTGTCCTCAAAGGACCACATACATCTATATAAACACGGTCTAAGGCATGCATTTTTCTAGACAAAGCAGCACTAGCAAATGAAACTCTATGTTGTTTACCAGCCAAACAATCAATACAAGGGTTCAGATGTATACCTCTGAGATCTGGCAATACCTCTCTCTTGGAAAGAGCTTGCAGCCCCTTCTCGCTCATGTGTCCCAATCGCCTATGCCACAACTCTATACTGAAGTCTTTCTCTGTAGCATTTAACTGCTCACCATAAGCTTTAGCTTGCAATCTGTACAAAGTATGACATTTCTTTCCACTAGCTATAACAAGAGAACCCTTACTGAGCTTCCATTGCCCTTTGTGAAATCTGCTTTCATAGTCTTCATCATCTAGTCTTCCAACTGAAATTAAATTCAGCCTCAAGTCAATCACATGCCTCACATCCTTAAGCCCCAACTTGCAGCCAAGGTTGGTCTTTAAATGGATATCACCCATGCCAATGATGTCTGCTGTGCCATAGTTGCCCATCTTGATAACACCAAAGTTTCCAAACCTGTATGTAGCAAAAAACTCCCTCCGTGGTGTAGCATGATAAGAAGCACCTGTGTCAATCACCCACTCAAGATCCTGACACACACAAGAAAAAATATCATCAGAAGGAGATAAAATCAAATAATCACCACCCTGCATTGTAGTTGTAGTATTATCCTTTGACTCTGTAGACTCCACTTCTTTTCCCTTTTTCTTGTTCTTCTTAGGTTGCTTACATTGGTTCTTGTAATGTCCTTTCTCACCATAGTTATAGCAAATAATATCTTTTCTTGATCTTGACTTGCTCCTACCCATACGTGAACTGCTTCTAGACTTTGACCTTCCTCTGTTCTCTGAGATAAGTACTTGTGAATCATTCTGAGATGTTGCTGAACTCTTTCTTCTCAACTCCTCATTCAACAAACTGCTTGTTACTTGACTCATAGTGACAATACCATCTGGCGCAGAATTACTAAGGGAAACCACTAGTGTCTCCCAACTTTCTAGTAATGAACTGAGAAGTAACAATGCATGTAACTCATTATCAAGAGATATTTTCATAGAAGATAACTGGTTAATAATACTCTGCATTTCATTCAAATGCTCAGCAATAGAAGCACCCTCTCTATATTTTAGGTTCACAAGTTTTCTGATCAAAAAAGCTTTGTTGCCAGTTGTTTTTCTTTCATAGAGACTTTCCAATTTTTTCCAAAGAGAATATATAGAAATTTTAGTAGAAATATGGTGAAAGACACTATCATTAAGCCACTGTCTAATAAACCCAATTGTTTTTCGATCTAACCTCTTCCACTCATCATCTGTCATAGTTGTAGGTTTTGCACTATCCCCCTGCAAAGATCCATACAAATCTTTGCAATGCAAGAGATCTTCCATTCTTGGTTTCCATATCATCCAATTATTTCCATTCAAACTAATCATGCGAGAAATATTACTGGCCTCCATGTTCAAATACAAAAATTAAATCACCAAAACCCCGCTCTGATACCAGTTGATGGAGATATAAAGAGGAATAACCTTTGTATATGAACAAATACTAGAAGACCATAATACGCAGCGGAATTAAATAGAAACACAATCAAACATAACACCAAGATATACGTGGAAAACCCCTTCAATGTGAAGGATAAAAATCACGGGGCAAACTAGAGATAATCCACTATGAGAATAATGAATATATAAATCTCAATCTCTTGCCCTAAACCCTAGCAACAACTACAAGAGAATAACTGGGATATAAGGATCACGTCACTGCCCACAATATCTAAAACCTCCCCAAGTAATCACAGCAAGAGTCTACTGTAGATTTGATCTAACCTGAGATGAGAACACTGCTAGATGATTGAGAATAGTTTCTCTGCGTTGTCCTTGTCTTCTTCTCTTTCTTTCTCTTCCTTTTCTTCCTTGTTCTCCTTCTTCTCTTTGGAATCCCGTGGCACTCAAGATCTGCCTCGTTGCTGCCTTTTATAGCCTTTTTCTACTTCTAAAATGTAGCCATCACACTCCCTAATCTTAATTATTGTTAGGTTAAGAGGGAGTGTGGGCTGTGGGCTGTGGGCTACCCTAGCCCACCTGGGTTGAATATAGGCTATCAGCCCAACAGTTCGCAGCAACAAAAACGGAAATTTACAGCAACATTTGGAAATGAGATCTCACGCAAAAGCAGAAAGAACATCGCAGCAACAAAGCCTTCGCTATAGCTACACACAAAATTTACAGAAACGAAAATAAATGAAACAGGAACCGAGTAAAGAAGAGAGAGACCCTCCTCACCACGCTTCGCCATCTTGGCAGCAGAGGGTAGATAGGCGAAGCCGGGTGTCTTGGTCAGGGGGCGGTGTCTCCGTCTCGAATTTGTGACTTGTGAAGCAGTCGGCGTGCAGCGTTTCCGGAGTTTGAAGGCACCACCCAAGATTACCATAATACCATGATCCTTCCACCAAAATCCATTTAGTACCAAATGGTCATAAACTCGGTGATGTTATTTTTTAAAGAATAAATGATGAAGATATGATTCGTATTAATATATTTATTAATTATATTAATTGATATTTATTTACTTTTTAACAAATGATAAATGTTAGATGTAAGAAATTTATCAATTTTGAAATTATTCCTCAAGCGACAAAAGATCTAAGAAATGTCATGATATAAATCTAAATGTTCAAAATAAAACACTACCCTAATATATATATATATATATAATATTTATGCTATGATTTCTGGATCATCGTATCCATTTTCTCATAAATCTATCTGTCTTTTGTATTCATCAATAATAATGTGTTATGTCACAATATGTAAGAAAGGAGTTTGGATCATTGAAAATCAACATCATAACAAAACTAAATCTTTTGGTGATACCAATTAACATTTTTGGTTTGAAGAATTTAATATATATATATAAATGATAAATAGTGATGAAGAGACTTGATCCCAAGATCTTGTTATCTGAGCAACATCTCAGTGGGAATAACAAGTTATAAGTTATTATTTTCTTTTATATATATATATACACATCTTTGTACCAAGTGCTTCAAAAATAACATCTATTTCACAAATCAATGATAGACTTGTTTGCTTGACTGATATCATCCTATGGCAATAACTACGACATACAAGAGTCACATAAACAACAATCTTCCAGGAAGAACTGCTTGACAGCATAGCATTTGTTCATAAGCGTAGTTTTACATTTACAAGTGGATTAGCTAACACCATTGAGTGCCATCTTTCTCGACTTGATAACTGATCCGTTCAAGCGCCGATAACAAGCAGCTTGGAGAAGAAGAAGCGACAACACAAAGATCCATTTGAAACCCATCTGGACATTAAAGGAGATTGTCATTCTATTCTTAAACCTTGATAAGTATAGTGATGAGCAAGACATTGTTCTACAAATTAAAAAGAAAAGGTGAATCTTACCAGCCTCCTCTCTTTCATTTCAGGTTCTGTTGCCAATGTCACAACATCCTTCCCCTTCTCCTTATGTGATGTTTGCATATAAGATATATAATTGATGAAGTTTGACAAGTCAAACTGGGTGGTATTGGATAGTCGAGGGAAATCCTTCCTGTATAAATAAAAAAAGGACGAGAAAAATGGGTGGTATTAGATATGTAAATAATATTTTTATTTTGTTGAGAAAAATTCTTCCTCCTACTAATCTGTATAAATAGGAGAGGGGCAACTTAATATATTTAAGCTAAAGTTTTTTTAATAATTTTTCTTATATTCTATTCGTTTTATCAAGAGTGGCATTGACCGGATCATTTGTGTCCGCAAGCACTCTTGAATCTGAATTTCCACATATATTATTAATCAACGCTTTTCAAGCAAATGAAAATTTAAGTGTAGTGAAAAGCATACAAAAGATTATGGTTCAACCTAAGAGAATGATGGATGGATGAATATGTTATCGCTAATCGGATAAATATTTTTGGGCAACAGTATTACTAATCCCAACATTATTACTGAGATGCCATAATGATAAATATTTTTTTTATATGATACTGAAATGGAATCTCCACTTAATATAATCATTGTCTCCCTGATTATATATTAAAGGTGCAATATTCACTGAAGATACGTGTTCTAGACGAATCATCATCAAGAAACTATAAAAAGAATCTTAGATGAAAGTAGAATAACGTGAAGATTCCAAAATAGTAGATGTTCGATGACAGTAAACAAATCAATACAATGAATGGGAGAAGAATAAGTCGATCGAGTATAAAATATATAGCGTCAAAAGAAGAAAAGAACATTTAGATAAGATGACGGAACAATGGTTAGATAGGATCTATGTCATACGTGGAATCATAATATAATGTATAAAATTCTAATATGGACGATAAAACAAATAAAAGGATGAAAAGTGCTATATATTTCCTTTCTATATTTAAGATAACGGCAGAGCCACCAGAAAATAGTATAATTTAAGATAAGACTGCACTCTCCAATTGAACATTGACAAGTCAAAAGTCATACATCAATGGAAGTCATTTTCAATCAAAATATCAATTTAAACAAGAATATTACCAATGACACCTGCGGTAGGATGACGGGAGCCGGCGAGTAGGGAAAAGATAATAGTTATGAAAAGGTCAAGTTTGCAATACTGGAGAAGAAACAAAGACAAAAAAAAAAAAATGATAAGAAGAGATGCATATAGTTAAAAGCATTACCATTTTTATGAAGCTTAAGTCTGAATTATAAGTCATTGCTGCTCGTTCAATCTGATGTGACCGACGGAAAGGGTCACATAGTTTGCCAGGACGTACGAATGCTTCACCTTCATCATTTGGTCCGTCGACCACCTCAATGTCAGCAGTCACACCCTTTCTCTCTTCTTCGGCGTATACCACACCGACCAGATTTCGATATGAAAACAGAGAAAATGAATGACAAGAAGCACAAGATTGTTGGTAAACTTGTTGGCCACGTCGAATTCTGCTCGATCAACACATAACGATGTCATGTCATATCCAAATTACAGAATTTGCATGAAAATTGAATTACGTAATGTGACTCGGACAAATTAATAAACTCACCTTAACAAAATAGAGAAATCAATCAATCAATCACTGAACAATATTTCTAGAGCAGCAGTTCATTGGAAAATATATCAATCTATTCAGCATGGCAAGTGAGCCAATATTTTCTCGTGAACATAATAAAAATGGTTTATTACTCACGAAGCATGCTATAGGGATGCATATGTAATTTTTGCCTATAGGCTTAGCCATCCGAGTACTTCGTATCCTCCTAAATGGACATGCAACTTCATATTGCATTGGACCACTATAAGCGTCAAAATCTGATTAAAGCATTTAGTGAATCATATACACACATTCTATCAAAATAAGAAGATCAATTGCGGTCTAAAAGTTTAATATCCTGCTGTGCCCGCTATTCCATTGTGCTCGTCAACACAAGTTTAAGCGATGAAAGAAATGATCAAGTACTAAACACACTGGTCCTGCAACAAAATTCTGACAACTTATAAAGTCAAACTGCAAGAAAATGTGACACTTATTCTACAATAAGCAATTTCCAATCGAACAAAAGTGATCTTAATCATTATGACTATCACGATGAGAACACGAATACTCGATGTCAGTACTCTATCAGGAAAATGATTATGATTGAGCCGACGAGAGTCCTCAGGATGTTCCAAACAGGAAAATGCTATACATATCTGTAGCTGGAACAAGGATGGTGGGGATGCTTACACATGATTGAATGTGATGCCTCTTTCTCAGAAGCTGCTGGCTGATGATTCTCCCAGCAGCCATGTCAATCAACCAGTAGGAAAGCAGAAATTACCTATTTCTGCATGTAAAGAAGACAAGAAGAAGGTGACACAAGATGTATGAGATTCAAAATCAAGATGGCATCAGTTTCTCCACAACTGAGAACAATGTGCATAGCCAAGGAACAAAGCCTGAGATCTTTTACTCTACCCAAAAAACAATAAAAAAAGGATGCCAGATATTTTTATTATCGGTTCACAAGTATAACAGATGACGCATCTCACCATCCATTATAAAAAATGTGTCAAATCTGTAACTACACACATCTTTCTTTTTTGTATGAATAGTTATTGCACATCGGTTATACAGTCATGTAAAAGGGTTCATTTCTTCCCTGAAAATAATAGTTATTATCCAAAAATAGCTGAAAATTTTGATCTGAATTTACCAGGAAAAAAAAATGCATGCAGCTCAATAATTTGAACTAAAACAAACATTCCAAAATAGTATCCTTTTGTGTTTGTGTGTGTGTGTGTGTCTTTTGAGAATATCCTTCCGACTCTTTCTCAAATATGAACTTCAGGCTTGAGATTAAAGGTGCTAAACTTTCCATCAACCACATTTAAGATGACCAAATATTACTGGAATATTCATTGCAGAGACAAACTCCTCTTTAGGCGGGTGCTCGTTCGACGATCAAAATCTACCAGAACAAAACTCACAAATATGACGACAGAAGAAAGAGGGAATGCTTGAGACAGATACTCCCAGGAATGCGACGGTGAGAACGGATGGAACTAGAGGGAGCCAGGATCGACCGGCCTCACAGTAGTGCGATGTAAGTTTATGTGCCGGGAGCGGGTGACACGAACGTCGATCTTATCCTCAACCTTATCCGTTCTTCCAACAATCTCGAAATGTCCGCCCAAGTGTGCCAAATGCAGACCGCCATTTTGAGTTAACGTGACATGTGGTTATTGACTAACCCATCATACAATACGTAGCCCGAATATAGTATGTTGCTATTGAAATTGAGTGATAATTTCATAAATTATTTTATGAGTAAATTTTTGAAAAAAAAAATCTGATTTTTGAGAAATTTCCATGTGTTTCTATTTTAAAAAATTCTGTTAGAAAGTTTAGTTTTTACAATAAAAATATAATTTATACAATTAGTTGGATTCAACCAATCTAAAACTTGGATCAATTTAAAATAAATTATACTAAATAATTTACTTAATATATATCAATTTATATCATTAAAATATGTAAAAATATATTAAATTATAAAAATATAATAAAAACACAAGTAAATTCTTAAAAAAAGTCCTTACTATGCTACTTTACCCATCTACCCCTGGCCAATTAAGCTATTATTTTTCTATCCAAAACAATGTCCTATGGACTATGTCATCGGGCTAAGCACCAATTGCCTTGAACTTGGTCGATATGTGATAGACCTTCAAGGCTATGTCTAACTTGAAATTTGAAATGATCGAATCTAAATTAAAGGATTGTCAAATGTGTAAAGCCCCATCTTTGAAGGGGCAACCTCCACTGAAGTAGTCAACTCGATTCCCATTCGAGGAAGAAGATTCTACTACCAACACCGAGAGTGGTGATAGGATCAATGTCCTATTTGAGTTCGAGAAACTATTGATAGAGAAAGATAAAGATATCATCGACCTTGAGGTTTGAAAAGTTAGAAGTCAAGAGCCGAATGCTTGGTTAGAGGAGTCCGAGTTGGATAGTTGTGGGGATTGGAGGTTGATCAGTCCATTATTTATAGGAATTGAGGGTGTTGTTTTCTTTGCCCGATCACCCATTCAGCTCTTGAATGCCTCAAAAGGAGGCAACATGGTTCAATCTAGATAGCATAGAGGTGCGTGGCACAATCCGAATGGCCAAAAAAATTTTTAGATCATGATTGTGATCTCCCTAAATCTGCCATAATCTAGGCACTTGAATGACTAAAATCACGTTATGTCAACCCGATCATAGGTGGTCGTATACATGCTTATGTTTTAGATCATGCCCCTATTTGTATGGCCATCGAGGAGGAGAGCATGCATGTCTCTTGACTTCAGCACTGTGCCTAGCCTAGTTAGCCCATCATGTGCCACCATGCCTGGCTTAGTCAACCCATCGTGCACCATCACGCCTAGTCTAGTCGACTCATCATGCATCGTCACACCTAGCCCAGTGTGCACTATCACACTCGACCTAGTTGGTCCACTTGGCATTGCTATATGTGGCCTAGTCGACCCACTACACACGACACTATAAGCCCATCGAGCATCGTCTCATGCAACTTAGCCCTTGTTAATCACAAACACCTCTCTAGGCCTCGACATCGATAATAAACCAAATAATACTTCCTGATCTAACTCTGCCATGCTTCTTAACTCAAGAAGTAGGGAGGGGCGATGTGTTATAAAAAAATGAAGTGTCGATGTCACAGCACAATATAGTTGACATGTCAACACCATATCTTAACATGTTAGGATTATATCGATGCCACATGGCTAACATATCAACATACTATAGCCGACACATTGATACCAAACCATCAACATGCTAGGACCATGCGACCAACACATTGGTTGCACTTAGTTGACATCCCAATTCTGCATAGACAACACATTAGTGCCATGTGACTTATGCCTTAGGCCCACGAGATTGACACTCCAGCTCCACTTGATTGACATATCGATGCCACATAACAGACATTGTGGCATTGCATTGTTAGCAAGTTAAATATGTATAATCGACACCTCAACACTACCTCAATTCCACATGATCGAGTCTCAAGATTCATGAGGATGGCATAACACACGGTAGATGACTTCCACGTGATAGGCACATTAACTCCCTATGGATCCATGTTCTCCTGCCAATTGGCTGCCTCTGCAATCCAATCTATGCCATATGTTATGCAATCTCAAACTCGACATAGTAGGGTGATAGTTATGCTCGAGATGATGTTATATATTCACATGAATAGCGTACCATTTAGAGGTAACAATATTAAGCACCCACAATAAAAGAGGTTCCACGAGTACATCACAACATACATTGAAATTCAAAGTCTATTTGACTTGTTCGACTTACTTATTAGCTTAAGCATCAAAGTAATATTATCAAGAGTGACCCAACATAGTTTCACAGGATTCATAATGTTCAACCTAAGGTCAAGTCTAAAAAAGGATCAAATTAGATCTAAATCGGTTTCAACCTCGGATAGTAAATAATGTACCTAATAATATGAATTCTAACTAAAAGATTATAATTATACAACTTGAATTGAACTAGATCCCATTTGCATCTTAAAAAGATGGAGATATATTTTATTTTTATTCATCTTAAAAAAATATTTTTAAACATAGGTGAGTATCTTCTTTACGTTTAGAAGGCCTTGGCTTGAATTCTTTTTAAATCAATTTAATTCCGTAAATTTTTTTTCTTTCACAATTTATGCATTAATCATCGTCTCAAATATGTTTTTAAATTTAAATTTTATTTTACTTTATTATGTGTAATAGTGTTTCTTTATTCTTCATTTATGTATTAGCCTTTGGCTTAAATATTTTTTTTTCATTTATGCAGTAATTTCCATTTTTAGTTATAAAATATGAAAAATCAAACACTCAAACACTAGTATCGTTTGAGCACTAATAATCCTCTTATATTTTATTTATTATTCAATATAATTAAATTCTCAAGAACATTCAAATATTTTTATTGTAAGAGCGAAAGAGATAAAAATTCCGTTGCATTTGTCATTCTATCATCCTCCGCGTATGTGATGTGATACTGTTAGGATCAAGAGCACTAAGAGGAGGGGGGGTGAATTAGTGCAGCGGAAAACTTTCGACGATTAAAAAGGTGTTCGTACGATAAAAGCGATTTCAGTAGAAAAGTCGATTCGTAAATCTCTTTAACTTGTAATCAAGCGAGATGTAATTAAAGGAAATCTATGAAGGAAGTTTGCAGTTATGATGAAAGTTCAAATGTAAGCGCAAACTGAAATATGATATTCGTACGATAAAACTGATTTACGTCTAAACGTCGATTCGGAAAATACTGAACTTTAAAACATGATCGTAAATGTGCAGAAGGCAGTAAGCTATTGAGAAGGTTTGCAGTAAGGATAAGATGCTCAAAGTAAATGCAAACCGAGATTTAGAGTGGTTCGGTCAATCTTGACCAACATCCACTTTTGGCTTCCTCCACCAACGAGGTCACCGACGTCTACTAGAGGCCTTCCTTCAATAGGCGAAGGCCAACCACCCTTTTACAGTTTCACTCCTTTTGACGGGCTTAGGAGACAACTCTTACAGAATTTTCTCTCTCTTTAAATATCAGAACTTGGAAGAAAAAAGGGAGGAGAACTTTTGGCCTTTATAACAATTTTGAGCTCTAAAAATCATAAAATAAGATCAGGATTTCGGTGTGTTTTTTGTGCTCTTTTAGTGCTGAAAGGGTGGAGTATTTATAGGCCCCAACCTAGTTTGAATTTCGAGCTCAAAATTGTCAATTCTCGGAATTCCGGGATCTGGCGGTTGCATCGCCTGGCAGAGCTTGAAGACTAAGCCTCTGGGCGGTGCCACCTCCTGTCAAGGGTGGTTGCACCTCCTGCTAGAGCTCGAAGACCGAGCTCAGGCGATGCCACCACCTGACTGAGGCGGTTGCACCTCTTGCCAGAGCTCGAAGACCGAGCTCAAGCGGTGCAACCTCCTATCAGGGGCGGTTGCACCGCCCAGTCTCGCTCGGAGATTGAGCCCAAGCGGTGCCACCGCCTGGCTGGGGCGGTTCAACCGCCTGGCAGAAATCAGGGTCCGAATGGGTTGATCCATTCGGCCCAATTTGGGGTTTTCAAGGGCCCAATTGCCCCAAGATTAAGTTAATGAGATCACCTCCCATTTCCAACTTAATCATTGTGCTAACTACGATATTTCCTAAGACATTTACTGCAACTTGCTCCGGTGCGTCAATTGCTTCTTCCAACGAGCTTCCGGCGAACTTCCGTCGATCATCCGATGAACCCTCGGTGATACTCCTGCGGACTTCCGGCAAACTCCTGGACTTGCGACGATCTACTTGGCGAGTTCCGACGAGCTTCTTTGGCAAGCTCATGGACTTCTCGGATTTGTTCCCGCAGAACCTCCGACGACTGTCCGAACTTCCGTTAAACTCTCGAACTCCCAACGTGATCATTGTCTTGATTCCGGCGCAACTCCTGCTGCATATCTTACTTTCATCGTAGTTAATCCTGTACACTTATCTCAATATATAGATTAGATAACAAATGACAATTGACTTCATCATCAAAATCCGAGATTCAATAATCTCCCCCTTTTTGATGATGACAATCAATTGATAATGGAGTTAACCTTAACTCCCCTTGTCTATATGCCATACTTGAGATAAGTCATTCTTGAATTCAAAACCTTCGAATTCAAGAGATATATTGATAAGTTAAAATCATTTAAACTTATCAATACTCCCATCATGATTCCCATCATGATGTTTCTCTCTGAAGATGATGTCAAGGCTTGACATTCATTTTCAAATTTTACATTACAAGTTTGAATGATGGTAATAGTAGCAATTCATCATATTGTAAGATGTCAACATGTAAAACTGCGAAGTAAGATTTTGATATCATTACATGATGCACACATTTCAAATGTTTTAGCAATTATTGCATTTCATCACATAGTAATATATCAATACGTAAAATTACGATGCAAGTTTTTTGTTTGATATCTTGACACGATACAAACAAGGCATAGCATAGCATTAATACTCATATATTTCTCCCCCTTTGTCATCAACAAAAAGTGTGGTAATTGTGATACCAGGAGAATAATATAAGCAAATTTTGAGCATAAGTGTGATAATTGTTCATGCCTTTACTAGGTTCATGTTATTTTCTAATAGTGAGTGATAGGAAATCAATTATACAAGCATATAAAGGAAAGCATGATATGTAGATCGCTTTGAGTACTTCTTCCTTTTTATTTGTTATAATCTTTTTGCATGAAGGAGGAAGGCTATTTGTGAGTTTACTTTGAGTGAAGTTAAACTCGATGAGAGATTAAATCATGCTTCATTTTTACAAGGATCAAGATATGTATGTGAAACAAATCTTTGCAAGTAAAAACACTATCATCTATATTTCATGATGGAATTTATAAGCACAAATCATTTCATCAAATCCATTTCAGAAAAATATTTTTCATATAATAAGTGTATGAGAAAATCCGATTGTTAGGATACCAATTGTTAAGCGAATCCGAAAATGAAATTAACACTTTCATGCAGTCGGACAAGACTATGCTATAGATTTTCAAATACAATCATGAAGACAAAACATGCTTATTGTTATGAAAATGTTTGTATTCAACACATAATTTCCAACATATTATTTAGGCATGTAATGACAATCAAGTGATTTGATCATTCAATAAAGTTCGAAAAATAATTTTAACTAGTTTATGTATTCGGACACATCAACATTCCTAATTCTCTTCTTATGAAATCAAATTGTTCTTCACTTAGAGGTTTTGTAAAAATATCAGCTAGTTGATGTTTAGTATCAATGAACTCTATGATTACATCATGATTAGTAACATGATCTCGTATAAAGTGATGTCTAATATCAATATGTTTTGTTCTTGAGTGTTGTATAGGATTCTTTGTTAAGCATATTACACTTGTGTTATCACATTTAATGGGAATATTTTTAAGATGAACTTTATAATCTTCTAAGGTGTTTTTCATCCATACAACTTGTGCACAGCATGCACTTGCTACAATACATTCAGCTTCGGTTGTTGATAGTGTAACCGAGTTTTGTTTCTTAGATGACCAGGAAACAAGGGCATGTCCTAAAAATTAATATGTTCCTGAAGTGCTTTTTCTATCTAGTCTACAGCCAGCAAAGTCCGCATCAGCATAAGCAATTAACTGAAGATTCTCTGATTTTGGGTACCATAATCCTAGATTTGTGGTACCATTAAGATATCTAAGTATTTTTTTAACTGCTTTGAGATGAGATATCTTAGGGTTTGGTTGAAATCTAGCACAAAGTCCTACACTGAACATGATATCTGGTCTAGTTGTAGTGAGGTAAAGTAAACTTCCTATCATGCCTCTATAAGTTTTTTGATCGAAGCTTTCTCCACTTTCATCAATTTCTAACTTAGTGGAGGTGCTCATAGGAGTGTTAATAGCTTTTGAGCTATTCATATTAAACATTTTTAGCAAATTCATAGCATATTTAGTTTGACTAATAAAAATGCCACTACTTAGTTGTTTGATTTGTAAGCCTAAGAAGAATGTTAATTCTCCCATTAAACTCATTTCGAATTCAAGATTCATAGTTTTAGCAAAAGATTCACAAAGAGATTCATTCGTAGAACCAAAGATGATATCATCAGCATAAATCTGAACAATGAGAAAATTATTTTCAAAATTCTTGATGAACAATGTAGTATCAACCTTGCCTTTTGTGAAATTATTTTCAATAAGAAAAGAACTAAGTCTCTCAAACCAAGCCCTTGGAGCTTGTTTTAAACCATAGAGAGCTTTAGTTAATCTAAACACATGATTAGGGAGGCTATTATTTTCAAATCCAGGAGATTGTTCAACATAGACTTCTTCGAAAATAAAGCCATTAAGAAAAGCACTTTTAACATCCATTTGAAACAACTTAAAATTATTACTACTAGCGTAGGCAAGGAGCATCCTTATGGCTTCTAATCGAGCCACAGGAGCGAAGGTTTCTTCGTAATCAATACCTTCTTCTTAGTTGAAACCTTTGGCCACTAATCTAGTCTTGTTTCTAACCACGATACCATATTCATCTTGCTTGTTTCTAAAAACTCATTTAGTACCAATAACTAAATGGTCAGTTGGGCTAGGAACAAGCTTCCACACCTCATTTCTCTCAAATTGATTTAATTCATCTTACATTGCGATAATCCATGAATCATCTTTCATGGCTTCGTCAACACATTTGGGTTCAATTTGGGAGAGAAAAGCGGCGTTGGCACCAAAATTTTGAAGAGAAGAACGTGTTTGAACCCCCTTTGATGTGTCTCCTAAGATTAGCTCCTTAGGATGCATCTACATACTTCCAATCCTTGGGTAAGGATGTTTCGGAAGTGGATGCATCCAAGTTGCTAGTTGGAGATGGGGTTTCATTTAAATTCAAGGAATCAAAATTAACATCATCATCAAAATCGTTTTTCCTGATTTCGGAAATCTCATTGAAAACAACATAAATGGATTCTTCAATAATTAAAGTTCTTTTATTGAAGATACGAAAAGCTTTAGAAACCGAAGAATAACCAAGAAAGATTCCTTCATCAGATTTAGCATCAAATTTTCCTAAGTTATCTTTTTCATTCAAGATAAAAGACTTACACCCAAAGACTTTAAAATATGAAACATTGGGTTTTTTGTTGTTCCATAACTCATAGGGAGTTTTGGTAAGTAAGGGTCTTACTAAAACTCTATTCAAAATATAGCATGCAGTGTTTACAGCTTCGGCCCAAAAATATTTGGGTAGGCTATGTTCATTCAACATGGTTCTTGTCATTTCTTATAAATTTCAATTTTTTCTTTCTACTACTCCATTTTGTTGAGGATTTCTAGGAGTAGAGAAATTATGGTTGTATCCATTGAGTTCACAAAATTCTTGGAAATCATGGTTTTGAAATTCACCACCGTGATCACTTCTAATTGACGAAATCATAAAACCCTTCTCATTTTGAACAAGTTTACAAAACTTGGTAAAATATCTAAAGCATTCATTTTTCTGTTTTAAGATGTAAGTCTATGTGTATCTACTATAGTCATCCACAATGACGAAGGCGTATTTGCTACCTCCTAGGCTTGATGTAGAGATTGGTCCGAACAAGTCCATATGAATCAATTGTAAGGGCCTAGAGGTGCTTATTTGATTCTTAGATTTGAAACTACCCTTAATTTGTTTACCTAATTGACAAGCATCACATACATTATCTTTGATGAACTTGATACGAGGAATTCCTCTTACAAGTTCTTTAAATGATATTTGAGTGATTAATTTCATACTAGCATGACCTAATCTTCTATGCCATAGCCAAGCATCCTCATTCAAAATCGAAAAACACATTTCATTACACAAATCATTGATGTCAATAGTGTATACGTTATTTTGTTTTAATGCAATCATAGACGTATTTTTGTGTGGTTTTTCAATGATGCAAGCATTAGATTTGAATCTGACAATATATCCTTTATCACATAATTGACTAATGCTCAAGAGATTATGTTTTAAACTATCAACTAACAAAACATCTTCAATAAAGAAGTTGGATTTGTTACCTATGGTTCCTTTGCCAATGATTTTACCCTTGTTGTTGTCTCCGAAGGTGACATAGCCTTCGTCTATGCTAGTGAGCTTAGAGAATTGAGATGGATCTCCGGTCATATGCCTTGAGCATCCACTATCAAGGTACCATCTCTTGCTCCTAGCTTGCAAGGGTATAGGTTTCTACAAGAAAGGATGATCTTTAGGTACCCATTTGCTTTTGGGTGCCTCAAAAATAGATCTACATTGTTTATCATGTTGCATAGAATTTATCATGGTCCTTTTAGGAACCCAAATTAATTTGTTCGGACTAATTTTCTTGAATGGACAATAATACGTTTTGTGTCCAAGTTTGCAACAAAGGTTGCATTTGCTTTGGTGTCGAATATGTAAGATGGGGCCTTTTATGAAGGTGATTGGATTTTGGTGAGGACTTCTCACAAATCCGATTCCACTTCTTTTGGGAACGTGACCCTTGTTTGCAAGGATCATGTTCAAAGACTTGCTACCAACCTCGAATTTCTTCAAGGTGTCTTTAAGTAGTAAGTTTTCCTTTTGGAGAGTTTCTAGATTATGGCATTTTATGCATGAACCTAAACTATCATGATATTCAGTTTTTAACTTATCAAAATTACAAGTAAGACTATCATGCTCCTTTTTTAGCAATTTGTATTTTCTACTAATAATCTTGCATTCATCAAATAAGTCATGGAAGGCATTTAATAATTCGTCAAATGATAAATCTGCATCTATTAAATTCGTTACCTCCTCCTCGATGGCCATTAAGGCGTAATGAGCAACTAGCTCGGTATTGGACTCCTCTTCTTCGGACGCGCTCGAGTCATCCCACGTTGCTTTGAGCGACTTCTTCTTTGATATTCTATTTTTGACTTGGGGACAATCACTCTTGTAGTGTCCCGGCTTTTTGCACTCATAGTAAATAACTTGGTCCTTCTTGGGTTCAAATTTATTTTTTGTTTCATTCTTAAACTTGTTTCTTTTAATGAATTTTTTAAATTTTCTTGTTAGAAGTGCCAAGTCATCATCACAGTCCTCAACATTTGAATTTTCTCTCAAGTGGTCTTCTGAAGTTCTAAGTGTCATATCCTTCCTGTTCTTTGGAAGGATGTCTTCTTGCTCTTCATGAGCTTTGCAAGTCATCTCGTAGGTCATTAATGACCCGATTAGTTCTTCAAGAGGGAAGTTGTTTAGATCTTTCGCCTCTTGAATAGCAGTGACTTTAGGATCCCAACTCTTAGGAAGGGATCTTAGAATTTTATTTACGAGCTCAAAATCCGAAAAACTTTTTCCGAGTCCTTTTAGACCGTTGACGATATCCATGAAACGGGTAAACATGTCGCCAATAGTCTCACTCGGTTTCATCTGGAAAAGTTCGAAAGAATGTATCAAAAGATTGATTTTTGACTCTTTCACTCTACTTGTGCCTTCGTGAGTCACTTCGAGTATGTGCCAAATATCAAATGTGGTTTCACAAACCGAAACACGGTTGAACTCGTTTTTATCAAGCGTACAAAATAAGGCATTCAGAGCCTTTGCATTAAGAGTGATAGCCTTCTTCTCCAATTCATTCCAATCGATCATCGGAAGAGAAAACTTTGAAAATCCATTTTCGACAAGATTCCAAAGTTCAAAATCCATAGAAATAAGAAAAATCCTTATTCGGGTCTTCCAATAGTTGTAGTCCGTCCCATTGAATATGGGTGGACGTGTAATAGAATGACCCTCTTGGTTTCCGGCGTATGCCATCTCTCTTGGGTTTTAATCCGTTTGAGAGTTAACCCCGCTCTGATACCAACTGTTAGGATCAAGAGCACTAAGGGGGGGGGGGGGGGGGGGGGGGGTGAATTAGTGCAGCGGAAAACTTTCGACGATTAAAAAGGTGTTCGTACGATAAAAGCGATTTCGGTAGAAAAGCCGATTCGTAAATCTCATTAACTTGTAATCAAGTGAGATGTAATTAAAGGAAATCTATGAAGGCAGTTTGCAGTTATGATGAAAGTTAAAATGTAAGCGCAAACTGAAATATGATGTTCGTACGATAAAACTGATTTACGTCTAAACGCTGATTCGGAAAATATTGAACTTTAAAACACGATCGTAAATATGCAGAAGGCAGTAAGCTATTGAGGAGGTTTGCAGTAAGGATAAGATGCTCAAAGTAAATGCAAACCGAGATTTAGAGTGGTTCGGTCAATCTTGACCTACATCCACTTTTGGCTTCCTCCACCGACGTCTACTAGAGGCCTTCCTTCAATAGGCGAAGGCCAACCACCCTTTTACAGTTTCACTCCTTTTGACGGGCTTAGGAGATAACCCTTACAGAATTTTCTCTCCTCTCTTTAAAGATCAGAACTTGGAAGAAAAGAGGGAGAAGAACTTTTGGCCATTACAACAATTTTGAGCTCTAAAAATCACAAAATAAGATCAGGATTTCGGTGTGTTTTTTGTGCTCTTTCAGTGCTAAAAGGGTGGGGTATTTATAGGCCCCAACCCAGTTTGAATTTCGAGCTCAAAACTGTCAATTCCCGAAATTCCGGGATCTAACGGTTGCACCTCCTAACTGAGGCGGTTGCACCGCCTGGCAGAGCTCGAAGACTGAGCCTCTGGGCGGTGCCACCTCCTGTCAGGGGCGGTTGCACCTCCTGCTAGAGCTCGAAGACCGAGCTCAGGCGGTGCCACCGCCTGACTGAGGCGGTTCCACCTCCTGCCAGAGCTCGAAGATCGAGCTCAAGCGGTGCAACCTCCTGTTAGGGGCGGTTGCACTGCCCAGTCTCGCTTGGAGACTGAGCCCAGGCGGTGCCACCGCCTGGCTGGGGCGGTTCAACCGCTTGGCAGAAATCAGGGTCCGAATGGGTTGATCCATTCGGCCCAATTTGGGTTTTTCAGGGGCCCAATTGCCCCAAGATTAAGTTAATGGGATCACCTCCCATTTCCAACTTAATCATTGTGCTAACTACGATATTTCCTAAGACATTTACTGCAACTTGCTCCGGTGGGACAATAGCTTCTTTCGGCGAACTTCCGTCGATCATCCGATGAACCCTCGATGATGCTCCTACGTGTTGAATCTCATATTTTGATGATGAAACTACTTGATATATGTTTATGATTTAATCTGTGTTTTAAGTGACGTAGGATGCTTTAATCAAGATGAGACAATTAAAGCAGGAAAATCATGTTGTGCCGGAGGAACATGTTAGAAGATTCGACGTTGGGCCGGTGGAACGGTCGACGTATCGACCGAAGGCTTCGGGCCGTGGACTCGGGCATTGGGCCAAGAAGAGCAGGTATTGTGCCAAGGATATCAGAGTTGCGGAGTCAACTGGCCGATTGGGCAATAGGCTGCAGGAGAGGACGATGCGCCGAAGAATCAAACGAAGCGTCGAGGGACCAATGACATGCCGGACAACTTGGTTAATTGCTTAGGATTAATTGTCTCGATCGAAGTTTTGTTTTAAGTGTGCAAGAGTAACTACGATGAAAATAAGATATGCAGTAGGAGTTGCGCCGGAGTCAAGACAATGATCACGTTGGGAGTTCGAGAGTTCGACGGAAGTTCGGACAGTCGTCGGAGGTTCTGCGGGAATAAATCAGAGAAGTCCATGAGCTTGCCAAAGAAGTTCGTCGGAA